>NC_058407.1:45269014-45302201 GCF_002201575.2 Neomonachus schauinslandi
TGATTAACATTTATAGAATACTTCATCCAACAAAAGCTAAACACATATTCTTCTCAAGTTCACATGAAACATTCACCAAGACAGACCACATTCTGGGCCAATATACTTCTAAATTGTACATGGGTCAAAAAATAAGTCTCAACAGGAATTAAGAAATATTTTATGGGGTGCCTGGCTGGCTCAGTTGGTAGAGCATGCAACTCTTGATCTCAGGGTCATGATTTCAAGCCTCACATTGGGTGTAGAGCTTACTTCATAATAAAAAATAATATTTTTAAAAATGTCTTATAATAAGTAAAAATTAAAATACAACCTATCCAAAGTTGTGGGTTGCAGTGAAATAATGGTTAGATGGAAATTTATAGCATTGAAATGCATTTTATTTTATTTTATCTTATTTATTTATTTTTAAAGATTTATTTATTTGACAGAGAGAGAGCACATAAGCAGGGGGAGTCGAGAGGGAGAATCAGGCTCCCCACTGAACAGGGAGCCTGATGCAGGGCTTGATCCCAGGACCATGGGATCATGACCTGAGCCGAAGGCAGACACTTAACTGACTTAGCCACCCAGGTGCCCCTGAAATGCATTTTAGAAAAAAAGAAAAAGATCAATAGTTTGAGCTTTCAATTTAGGAGAGCTAGAAAAAAAAAGGACAAATTAAATTCAAAGCAAATTAAAGCAGAAGAAAGGAAATAATAAAAATTAGAACAGAAATTAATGAAATTGAAAACAGAAAAACAAAAAGTTGGTTCTTTGAAGGATCAATAAAATTGGAAAACCCCTCATCAGGCTAACCAAAAATAAAGGGCAGAAATTAAAAATAGAAAAGAGAAGATACAAATTACTAATATCAGGAAGGAAAGAGGTGTCATCACTACCAATGTCATGGACACTAAAAGGATAATAAAGGAGTATTATAAACAACTATTCCCACAAATTTGAAAACTTAGATAAAATCAACCAATTCCTTGAACGACACAATATACTAAAACTCACACAAAAAGAAATAAAAGGCCTATCTATTAAAGAAACTGAATTAGTAATTAATAACTTTCCAAGATAGAAAGCACCAGGCACAGATGGTTTCACTGGTGAATTTTACCAACCATTTAAGGTACAAAAGATACCAGTTATCTACAATGGTATAAAAAATAGAAGCAAAGGTAACACTTCCTAACTTACTCTTTAAGGCCAACATTACCTTAATGCCAAATCAGACAAAAACATTATCAAGAAAGGAAAACTACAGAGGGGCATCTCTCATGAACACAGTTACTGTGGGTCAGGAATTCAGGAGCATCTTAGTTGGGTGGTTTTGACTAAAATCCCTCATAAAATTGCAGTCAAGAATTTGGCCAGGTAGAAGACTTGACAAGAGGATTTGTATCACATGGTGCTAGTTGTTGACAGGAGGCCTCAGTTTCTCCCCACATGGGCTTCTACACTGGTTGCTTAAGTGTTTTCATGACATGGAGACTGGCTTTCCCCAGAATCTTAAAAAATAATAATAATAATAAAATAGCTTGATATGAAAAAAAATCTTTCTTACCTCTTTTTTTTCTTTAAGATTTTATTTATTTATTTGACAGAGAGACACAGTGAGAGAGGGAACACAAGCAGGGGGAGTGGGAGAGGGAGAAGCAGGCTTCCCACTGAGCAGGGAGCCCAATGCGGGGCTCAATCCCAGGACTCTGGGATCATGACCTGAGCCGAAGGCAGACACTTAACTGACTGAGCCACCCAGGTACCCCTCTTTCTTACCTCTTGCAAAGTGAATTACATGAGCAAAATTCACTCATATAATATTGGGAGTTATCTTTTTCATAGAATAATAGCAGTAACAATAAATAT
Organism: Neomonachus schauinslandi; assembly: GCF_002201575.2. NCBI lineage: Eukaryota > Metazoa > Chordata > Mammalia > Carnivora > Phocidae > Neomonachus > Neomonachus schauinslandi. Next base: position 45,270,869 of record NC_058407.1, read on the forward strand.
AAAAGAGCAGAAGTACCTTGCAGTTGCATGGCACTGTAGACATGTCCCTATGGACATGAGCACACTGACTGCTTAATATATACTAGAGACTGTGCTAAATATGTTAGATGACTTATTCGATTCTCACAATAACTTCATGAGCTAGGTGCTATTTATAGCCTCATTTTATGGATGAGGAACCTGAGATATGGAGAGGTTAAGTAAACAGGGTCATGCAGCTAGTGAGTGGTAGAACTAGGATTTGAACCCAGGCGATTGTTCTGGCTCCAGAGCCTGTTGCTGCATTATGCTGCCTCTCAAAGCTGACACGGTCAAATTAGTTTTCTGTGGGTGCTGAAACAAATTATCGCAAACTTAATGGCTTAAAACAACACAAATATATTACCTTAGTGTTTTTTAGGGCAGCAGTCCTAAAATTAAGGTGTCAGCAGGACTGCATTCTTTTCTGGAGGCTCTAGGAAAGAATATGTTTCCTTGCCTTTTCCAGCTTCTACAGGCTGCCCATATTCTTTGGCTTAACAGCCTCCTTCCTTTTCCTCCATGTTAAAAACCGGCATCTCTCTGACTCGTCTTTGACTATTGGCACATCTCTTTCTTTCACCACAGCCGGGAAAGGGTCTCCACTTTTAAGGGTTCATGTGATTAAATTGGACCCACTTAGACAATCCAGGATAATTTCCCCATCTCAAGGTTCTTAACTTTAAACACATCTGCAAGTCCCCTTTGTCATGTAAGGTAAATAGTCACAGGTTCTAGGGATTGGAACATGGACATCTTCTGGGGACTACTATTCTGCCTCCCACACATTTTCTCTAAAGGCTTTTCACCTGTACTGACGCATTTGATATCAACAATATGGTGGAATAGAAAATATGCATATGAACCCCATTTTCCATACAGAGAGACGAGTATTGTTTTTTGCGCCAAGATCATACAACTAGTGTTCGAGTTCTTTACGAATGGATCTCAACCTACCTCTCTGGCTTCATTTTATACAACTGCCTTCCACCTAATCTCTAGTCACAGTGAACTTTTTTTTCCCCTCAAAAGTCATACCCCTTCAAAACTAAGTCTTTTGATGTGTTATACCTTCTAGAAGGGAGTACCTTGACTTGGCAAACTTTTACTCATCTTTTTTATCTTTTCATGTCCCACTTAAATTAATATTCTCTGCCAGGTCTTCCTAGATCACCCAAGCAGCTAGTGGCAGAGATCTCACTGTGTTAGGTTGGGAATGACTCAAACTGCTATTCTGCTAGAGATGCTAGTATGATAGACATCAGGAGACTGAACGGAGACACGGCCTTCCATGGAGAACTTGACAACTTGTTGCATATCTCTTGGTCTCCTCAGCCAGACCAGAGTTGTAAAGTGAGGCCAGAGGAGAACGCTTCAGTAAGGAGAGTAATGAAGGATTTCTTTAAAGTGGGCTGAATTCCCCAGTTGGGGAGGGGACTTCAAGTATACCTTTAGAAAGTGTTTCCTTTGGTTGATAAGAGAGAGGAATAGTGTCTGACTCATGCCTAAGAAAGTTAAGAATCCCCTACCAGGGATTCCAAAGGGCAAGCAAATGCCTGACTCTCTCTTTGATGCTAAAGCCAGAGAGGAGGGACTGCTGCACTGAAGTTGGCCAGCACTTGCAGGGGTGGTGAAAGCAAGAGATTTTTCCCATGGAGCTTATGTAGGTCACCTGGTGAAACCCTATCACGAGTTGTCTTCAGTCCTGCCCAGTAGGGCTGCCTGAGAGGTGAGAATATCTCAGCAGAAAGAGGTATATGGCCAGGAACTGAGGAAGTAAGAGTGGTTGATTGTTAGAATAATGGCCCCCAGCGCATCACACCTCTCAATCACCCTTCTCCTCTACAATGTAACTAAACCTTCCACGAAGAGGTGGAGTACATTTCCCCACCCCTTGAATTGTACTGGCCTTTTGACTTATTTGAGTAATGACTAGCAGAAATGACATCATGAGGCTCTTTTTTTTTTCAATATTTATTTATTTATTTATTTGACAGAGACACGGCGAGAGAGGGAACACAAGCAGGGGGCGTAGGAGAGGGAGAAGCAGGCCTCCTGCCGAGCAAGGAGCCCGATGCGGGGCTCCATCCCAGGACCCTGGGATCATGACCTGAGCCAAAGGCAGATGCTTAACGACTGAGCCACCCAGGTGCCACCACATCATAAGACTCTTGAGGCCAGGCTTTAAGAGAACCTGCAGCTGCTACGGTTGCTTTCTTGGAACACTTGTGTCATCATGTAAAGAAATGCACACTGGAGGATGCCAGGCAGGTCATGTACAGAAGCCCAACCAAGAGTCAGCATCAAGGGCCAGACATATGAGGCCTTCCTGACTAGTCCCCCAGCTGGCCTGTCAACTCACTGTAAACCTGAGTGTGCCCAGCTGACATCATGTGGAATAGAATTTCCCAGCTGATCCCATCCCAAATTGCCAGCCATAAAACTATACGCAAATAAAATAGTTTTTGCTTTAACCCACGAAGTTTGGGATGGTTTGCATTAATGGATAGCTGATGCAGGCAGCCACTTAACCAGAGATGCATCTACTGGTGTTAAGAACTGTAAAAGAGGGGCTCAGCAGGAAACCTCCGGAGAGCCCACAAAAGCACCCCATATGCTAACACCGGCCTTAACCTTCTATCTACCAGATTCATTCAATAACACCAGCTTTAGCCATCTGCCATGCCTAGACAACCAAAACTACCTTTAATACCTCTCTTCTTCCTGCCTCTGTCACCCTCCCCACTCCTACACCAGTGTCTTAATCTGTTCAGACTCCTGTGAGAAAGTACCACAGACTGGGTGACTTATAAACAGAAACTACTCTCTCACAGTTCTAGAGGCTGAGAGCCTGCAGTCAGGGTATCAGCAAGGTCTGGTTCTGGGGAGGGCCCTCTTCTGGGTTGCAGATGGCCATTTTCTTGTTTCTTACGTGGCAGAGGGCAGAGAGCTCTCTGGGGTCTCTTTTATAAGGGCACTAATTCCATTCACACTGGTGCCCTTCTCATGACCTAACCACCTCCCCAAATCCCATCTCCTAATGCCATCACATTGGGGGTTCGAATTTTACGATATGAATTTTGGGGGCATACAAACATTCAGTCCGTGTAACAACCAGTATCAGCAAAACTTCAATTTAACAACAGCCTCAATTCAGCATTTAGAATAGCCAAACCTGGGTTAAAAAACAAAAGCAAAAAAAATTCAAATTTGACTTTGTCTTCTCCCCACCCTCAGCTTGAATCTGCTTCAGGCTGGAAGTCTGCAGTGGGAAAGGGGAACACGGTTCTCTGTTCTCTCACAGTTCACCGACCTACTCTCCCTCTAGTTTCTAAGAACAAGAGAAATGTCAAGGGCTTGTTGGAGTTTTTATATAAGGTTATGGGAAGTTTAAAGGGGCAACTGAAAGCAAAACTAAAGTCACTTAAAAAAATCACAGTAGACACATCATATTTATTCATGGTAGTTACACACATTTGTCTCCCCCACATTTATCAGAAGTGCATGGTCCTTGGGCGCCTGGGTGGCTCAGTCATTAAGTGTCTGCCTTTGGCTCAGGTCATGGTCCCAGGGTCCTGGGATCGAGCCCCACATCGGGCTCCCTGCCCCACAGGAAGCTTGCTTCTCCCTCTCCCACTCCCCCTGCTTGTGTTCCCTCTCGCTGTCTCTCTCTCTCTGTCAAATAAATAAATAAAATCTTAAAAAAAAAAAAAGAAGTGCATGGTCCTTGTCTTATTCATCTTTGATTCACCAACTTCAGAACACAGTGCCTAAAGCATAGAAGCACCAAATGAATGTTTTTGGGTGACTGGAAGCTAAAACTCAGGTTTCCTTACCTCAAGATTAAACCCTCTTTTTTTTTTTAAAAGATTTTATTTATTTATCTGACAGAGAAAGAGAGAGCACAAGCAGGGGGAGCAGCAGAGGGAGGGGGAGAAGCAGACTCTCCACGGAGCAGGGAGCCCACCGTGGGGCTCAATCCCAGGACCCCAGGATCATGACCTGAGCTCAAGGCAGACGCTTAATTGACTAAGCCATGCAGGTGCCCCTTAATCTCTATCACACTATTTCACTGCTCAGGTGTGAGACAGGACATCAAATAGTGAGAAACAAAACAGAATGTTATGCCTGGGACCAGACCCCCTCAACAATCATGGTTTCTTTTGCACCAGGACACACAAAAGGATTTAGATATTTTCTTTCGTTCCTAAAATACTAAATATACTAAAATAATAATCCTGTCTTTGAGCAGGATTATGAAATCTTTTTTCCCTTCTACACGTTTTTCTTATTTTTTTAAATTTTATGTAAAGAATATATTACTTTAAAATTGAGGGAAAAAATGGTTATTTCAAAATATATTTCAATATATGCCAGGGTACAGGTTGTAACTGAAAGAGAAGCTGCTTGTTAATCAATCACTGAGGAAACACACTTGAGAATGGTTAGTGTTTGGACACAATTTAGTGCCCCACTTTATGGAAAAAATTGAGGAATTAATCTTGTTCAATAATATATTAGTCCATTATAAAGATCAACTTTAGGATCAAATTTCATTATAATTATAATTGAGTTATTACATGCAACATTACACAGATGATCACAACAGAAATATGGGGACCTTTATCTACCACATCCAGTTCCAATTAGTTTATTCTCTGGTAATCCTATATGGTACCACCATTTAGTTAATTTATTTTTATTTTTATTTTTATTTTTTTAAAGATGTATTTGAGAGAGAGAGAAAGAGAGCATGTAAGCAGGGGGAGGGGCAGAGGGAGAGGAAGACAAGCAGACTCCCCACTGAGTGGGGACCCTGACACAGGGTTCAACCCCGGGACCCTGAGATCATGACCTGAGCCGAAATCAAGAGTCAGATGCTTAACCACCTGAGCCACCCAGGTGCCCCTAATCCTATATGGTATCGCTATTTAAAACATTGATTGTAGCCTAATGTGATTAAGAGAAAATAATAGAATCCCTATTATTATTCTAGCTCCACAAATGGACTTAAAAACTGTATTTAGTCCCAAAGAAATGTTTAAAGCTTTTTCTACATGTGCATTTCTAAGAACACATACATAGTTCTTAGCAATGGGGAGAACAGTAGTTTGAAGAAAAAGGTTAAGTATTAATATGCTGAATCAATAAATGTTGTGTGGTAGCTGCTGTAGTTAAAGTGTAGAATGTGTATGGGGATACCTAATTCAGCCTGAGAAGATTCTTGGAGGAAGTCCCACTAAGCCAGTGTTTGAAGTATCAATAAGGGAAGAGAGGGGAAGGAATTCCAGGCAGAAAGGACAGTGTATGCAAAGGTAGGGAGGCATTCATGTTAGAAAACAATACACTCACTCATATGAGATGGTATACATATTTTTTAGCTTCAGTTCTGAGCAATGAGCTGAGACTATTCCTTAAGGTTCTTTGTTCTAGAACTCCACGACAACGTGTTGAGAATTTTGTCAAAGGTGTTTGCCATGTATAATTCCAAATGCAAACAGCTAAGATCAGAATTTGAAAATATATACCACACAGGTAGAGATATGTGATACTTATATTAATTTTTGCAACAATCCAAAAGTGAAGGTATTAAAGTATTGCTTTGAGTATCCAGTTACTTTTCATTATATTATACTCAACTCCCATTTTATTTTTTAAGATTTTATTTATTTGAGAGCAAGACAGGAGGAGTGACAGGCAGAGGGAGAAGGAGAAGCAGGCTCCCTTCTGAGCAGAGAGCCAGATGTAGGGCTCGATCCCAAGACCCTTAACCTACTGAGCCACCCACGGGCCCCTACGGTTAAAGCCTTTAACGACTGGATTACACTGTTGCCTCAGGCTTCACGATTGGGAATCTCAAAAAAGTTATTTTATTCATTTACTTGAGAGGGAGAGCGAGCGAGCACACACAAGCAGGGGGAGGGACAAATGGAGAGGGAGAAGCAGGCTCCCCACTGAGCAGGGAGCCTGATGAGGACTCAATCCCAGAACCCTGGGATCATGACTTGAGCTGAAGGCAAACACGTAACCTACTGAGCCACCCAGGTGCCCCCATTTTATTCTTTTAATTGATTGCTAATAAGATAGTTAATAAGGAATACCATTTAAAACAATGATGGGGATGGGTAGATGGGGAAGAGGGGTAATTTCCAGAGATTATTTTGAGTATTTTCTTGATTGGTAGAAGAAACACATTTGGATTGTAGAAATTTTAGAAAGAACACATTAATATTTTGGTATATTCTAACCTTTTTTCCTTAATAGATTTTTCTTGAATGTAGGCATCCAACTTAAAGCAGCAAAATGGTATTAATTATAACAAAGTTTCATTGATTAAAAAGAATGTGTGTTAAAATACACCCAAAACAGAGACGCCTGGGTGGCTCAGTCGGTTGAGCATCTGCCTTCAACTCAGGTCATGATCCCAGCATCCTGGGATCAAGTCCCACGTCTGGCTCCCTGCTCATCAGGGAGTCTGTTTCTCCCTCTGCTGGCCGCTCCCACTGCTTGTGCATGCTCTCTCTCTCTGGCAAATAAATAAAATCTTAAAAAAAAAAAAGATTTGAAAATATACTCAAAACAATTATTGTGTAGAAAATATCTCAAATTTCTAACAGTAGTTATTTGGGGGAAGGTAGAAGGTTTGGTTTATTGAGTTGTGGAGGCAAAAGGATATTTTAGCTTTATCTCTAATATTCTAATATTTTAAAAAGAATAGATTCAGCATAGGGGCACCTGGGTGGCTCACTTGGTTAAGTGTCTGATTTTGGCTCAGGTCATGATCCCCAGGTCCCGGGACTGAGCCCGTGTCTGGCTCCCCACTGAGCAGGGAGTCCGCTTCTCCCTCTTCCTCTGCCCCTCCCCCCACTTGTGCACGCTCACACTCAATCTTTTTCTCTCTCAAATAAAAATTTAAAAAAATCTTAAAAAAATTAAAAGAATAGATTCAGTTCGTTACATAAGTAATCAAATATTAATTAAAAAAGAAAATAAATCTGGGGCACATGGCTGGCTCAGTCAGTGGAGCATGCAACTCTTGATCTTGGGGTCGTGAGTTCAAGCCCAACAGTGGGAGTAGAGATGCCTTAAAAAAATAAAAAAGAAATGCAAAAACAAAAACAAACCCAAACATAAAAAGAGTTGCCACATGCATAAAGTAAATTTTGAAAGGGGTGATGAATGAGAGTTAACATGTCTAGTCTTGGCAGAGAAAACAATTTTAGGAGCCTTGCCCTTACTATCATTTCCTGACTCATTAGTTCCCAAACCATTAATAGCACATCACATGATTGAGAAATGTTGGAATCATCACAGTCCTCAGAAATTCAGGTAGCCAGACTGGTTTTATTTTTGATTTTCCTCCAGAAAAATGTTCTGATTATCAACTTTCAGTGACTCTTAAAGGAAACACTGATTACAGTCAAACAACCTAATTTAACAAACATATACTGAACATCTATATTTTTAAAAATATTCAGGACCATTTGGAATTACAGCAACAGATACTCCATTAGGAGATTAAATCATTTAACTGCATAATTGTGTTTTCATCTTTAAAGCATGTACAATTCACCTGAAATTTGATGGCTACAGCACTTTTTTTCTCATTGTGATGACATCAGAACAGCAGATGAAACACCAGGGACATCAGATGATTGGGCTCCAATATACGCACTGTATATAACAGGGAGCATCTGTTAATACTACAGGCATTAAGGCAAAGTTTATGATACCTCACCTTGCATGATTTTTCTCTATACTAGGTCTTTAATTGGGATGGGGTTGGCATTTCTGAAGGCAGCATCCTACATATATAGGAGTTAGAAACAAGAAAGAGATATATGCACCTTGGCTGAGGCATACATTAACCCAAGTAATGAGAAAAACTAATGGAATGACCAATTGTATCAATTCATTGTTCTCCTGGACTCCTTTAAGTCTTCAGATCTCTTTCAAAAGCTTCAAAAGCCTTGAGCCACATACACCTTCCTCTCCTCTACTGCCTAACAGTGTTTTAAGAAATGGTATGTACACCCTTAGGTTGCCTAGGTAGGCAGTACATACTGTTTTATTATACTGTTAGGTGGAATTCTATGTAAGTGTTTTTAAAATAAATTGTTCACTCAGTAAAGAGGAAGAATAGATTGAGCTAAATATCCAATTACAAAGGATGTTATAATAAAATACAGCTAAGATTAAAGCAAAAAGAGCCACAATTCCTTATCTATAATTCTCATATCCAAAAAAGGCTCTGAAAACAAAGTTTCTTCCTAAATTTGCTGACAAAACTGACCTGACCTGAGGCTCTTTATAATCTTCAGTTACCACACTTAGTGGTGCTATTCATACATTCACCATAGAAATATTAGTGTATTTGAGAATGGTTGCTATCTTAAGACTCTTTTGAGAGTTTGAGTAAAATATATGTACTCTGTTTTCTAAAATCTGAAAATTTTGATTTTAAAACAACTAGCCCTAGGTTTTCAAATAAAGGCTTGTCAAGCAGTATTTCCCTAACCTGTTAATGATACGGTGATACTATCAAACCCAAAGATTTTTTATATTTTTATTCCATGGTATGTCATGAGGATGGGTCACCATGAAAAGAGAAAAGGCATGTTGGAACAGCTATAGGAATAAACAGGCTGCATCAAAAACTGACACAGAAATGATCTGGTAAGTGATGTAGCTATAAGACATAGTATAATTACTAGAAACTATTACTGCATAAAGACAGCATACAGCACTGCTACTAATAGTTGTCTGCATAAAATGAAAAGTCCCACTCTTTTGAAGCTTCTTTTATGTATAGTGCTTTAGGACATTCTGACTTAGTTCTCAACCTGTTTAAAGTTAGATCTCCTAGAGAGCTTTCTATAAATAACCTATGCATGAGCCTCACCTTCAGATATTCTGATTTATTTGGTCTAGACAGGGGCCTTGGCACGTGTTTTTAAAAATGCTCTACACCTGGCTGGCATGTAGAGCATGCAACTCTTGATCTTGGGGTTGTAAATTTGAGCCCCACGCTCGGTGTAGAGATTACTTAAAAAAAAAAAATCTTGAAAAACCAAAAAATGCCCTATATAATTCTCACGTGCTGCAAGAGCTCTTAAAAAGTCCTAATACCCAGGCTCTACCCCAGAACAGGTAAATTGGAATCCTTGGAAGTGAAGCCCAGACACAAATATTTCTTTTAAAAGATGCTCAGGTGATTTCAATGTATACCCAAAGGTGAAAACCAATGATAGAGACTCCCTCTGTTGCTTGGATTAAGGATTAAGGGTGTCAACTGCTTTTTTTTTTTTCTTTCTTCCAGAATCAACTCAGTTCTCAATTATCACTGTAGTAGTCACAAGTAAAGAAGTCTAAGCTTTATCCACTCTAATAATGGTGGCTTATTCATGGAATCTCTCGTCAATTTAAATTTAAATTCAAAAGAAGGGGGGGAATTATGGAAATCACATGAGAAATATTTTTAAATACTTTCAGCAAAATAATCCATACCATATCAAACTCCTTTAGCATACAATAAATCACACTGAAGAACAAACAGAAAAGTAGAATTCATTTTAGTTGATTCTATATTGTACAGGAGAGCATAAGTTAAGCACAGAATAGGAAATCATAGCATCTTCCAATGAATTCTAGGTAGCAAATAAAAAAATAATTACAATAGTTTTCCAGTGACTAAGTGTTCAGGGTGCCAAAGTAACAGATCCCTACACAAATTTCAAAGAAAGCTAGAAAATACATTAAAAATATTAAATTCAAGATAATTTCTGCTCAAAAATCAACTGAAATATAAGTAAGGTGCACATTTTTTCGATAGAAGATAAATCTCTTGTTTTTACTTAAAAATAGTTTTTTTCATGCATTCTAATGGTCATATGAAAAAGAAATTTAGTTTTTTTTTCATTACTAACCCTGAGGAAGGAAGAACACATGTGGAGTAGCTCACTAAGAACCATACTCCATACTTTTCACAAGTGGAAATGGCAAGTAATGGAAGAAGTGAGGACTACACTTATCCAGGCTTCCACACACATCAGTTTAAACCACCCAAAACTAAAATTTCGGTAACTGGCACAAGTGGTATTGCACTTTTAGTCCAACATACAGCAATATTTAGGGATAGTATAGCTTCATTGCTCACGAAGCTCTATTCAGCAGAAGAAAAATACGAATAAATTCTATGTACACTTATCTTTCACTACAAAGATGTTAGCTGTTACAAGGGAGTTAGAGGAAAAATGTGGAATTTCATCACAATGAATATGGGAAGAGCTGGTATTTCCTCTTTGCCCATTACAATGATTCTTCTTAGGATGAAATTTGGAATTGCAAAATTAGCTAAATTTACTGCAGTTTCAATCTTTGTAAATGAAAAAAGTTCACTCCCTGGGCCAAAAACCCCAAGCAGCAGTTGGAAGTAAGAGGGCAATGAGGACAGAAGAAAACAGATTCACTGCGTTGTTATCAAGAATCGGTTTTCCTGCTATGTACTTCACCTCATTCGCCGGGCTGTTGACCACCATGCCAGTGCTTTCATCTAAACCTGGAGTGGAGAAGAAGCAAGTGAGGTGGAAGATCCAAATGACTTGATTTAAAACAAATTAGCTTTTCTCCTCCAAAGAATACAATCTTTGAAAGAGTCTCAACCACTTATAAATTACCTTCAGTGGATAATTATACAGTGAGAGATACGGAACCCTTGATTACTAAGGATTTTTTTGAAATGTGAGTTTTAGTACACCTCAATACTGTTCTCTCAACACTGCTGGAGTTCCTTCACAGGAAGAAGGAAGAACATTAACAGCAGAGAGAGCATGAAACTAGAAGATTAGGCCTCCAAGACCAACCTGTGAGGTCTCTGAGAATAGGGATCATGTCTTCAGCCTCTGCAATGGAAACCCAGGACCCAGCATGGTGCCACCACAAAGGAGGCACACAAAGAATTTACCGAAGGAATTAATCTTTCCCGCAGCCTACATTAATTTTTTCAGCCCACTCAATGTGATCAGAAACTTCCCCAGTTAGAGCCCAGTGTAGAATAAAACCTAGGTTCCTAAACAAACAAAAAACCCCAAAAACACAGGAAGGGAGGGGAAGAGAGAGAGAGAGTGTGTGTGTGTGTGTGTGTAAAGTTAGTGACCTTTAGCTTGAACTAAAATCAGACTGCTTCCTCCTTAGTATTTAGATAAATGCATCTGAGAGAACAAACATTGTGATAGGTGGGGAGCAAAGCAGGAGGGCAAGAATAGTATCTTGGCACATGAAGAGAACTGGAAGGACTGTACACAAGGAAACTCCCCAAACTCCCAGCCTCTTAACTATGAGTCAAAGGAGAAAACATGTTGGTCAGAATGTGGAGGAAATACACACCTAACAGAATATGTCAGTACACTGAAATGACAAGAGAGCCTCAGAAGCAAAGCATAGAAAATTCTGGGGAAAACCAACTCCCATATATCTTGAGTGGGGCTAAAAATTCAGTGGGGACAGAAAGCATTATGTCACAGTAGAAAAATAGGTCATATGTGTACATAGTACAATAATTCTCTCTCGAATGGACTTGGAAAACAGATGGAAGGTGCAGCATTAAAATGATCTGATCTCAAATGTTCTGCTTTCCCTGGGATTAGGTGAAGTCCCCAAAGCAAAAGCATCTGTTTCCTGCACTATCACTATCCTGCACTATCACTATGTTTCCTCCCCACACAGCTTCTACTCATCGCTCTGTGGGACTACTTCTCTTTCAATTAATTTAACAAAAAAAAAATTTTTTTAATCAAAATTGTAGAAAAGACTGTCCGTCATTCCTGGCCTCTTGATTTCCTCTGTCTTTGGGATTGTTTTCATTGCCATGTTTTTCTCCCCCACATTTCTTTCCCATTTAATACACCAATAAGTTGCAATAATAAAGTGATGTTCTTACCAGTAAATTGCATTGTAGCTCCTAAATATGAGTCTACAACTGATCCCAGTAATCCAGCCAGACCCCCAAATGCAATAATTGGCCACTGGGGAGCAGAAATGTCTAAATCATTAACGAAAACCAACTGTGTGAGGAAGTACGTGATGCCCACAAAGGTACCACCAAGTAGACTGGAGGCAAGGCCCACCATTGTGACCCCCCCATTGGTCCCTGAAGAAAAAACACAGATAAAATAATCTGGTTAAGAATCAACAAACACATAAAATCAAGGAAAGCAAAAAAAAAATTTGGTACCCATCTTATCAAGACTAATTCAAAGAAAAGGTTCTCTTTCATACAATCCAAAGACTATAGGTCTAGTTAAAAAGGAGTCTTTTCTCCTCATTAACTCATGACATGCTAAGCAATGCAGGGGAATGGTTCAATGGAGCCAAACTGCCTGGTTTCAATCTTAGTTCTGCCATTTCTTCTTCTTTTTTTTTAAGATTTTATTTATTTATTAGAGAGAGAGACAGCTAGAGAGGGAACACAAGCAGGGGGAGTGGGAAAGGGAGAAGCAGGCTTCCCGCTGAGCACGGAGTCTGATGTGGGACTCAATCCCAGGACCCTGGGATCATGACCTGAGCCAAAGGCAGACTCTTAATGACTGAGCCACCCAGGCACCCCAGTTCTGTCATTTCTAAGTTACATGACTGTAGTTAAGTTACTTAACTTCTCTTAATTTCCTTGTTAGTAAGGTAGAAATAATAAAAGAACCAATTCACATGAATATTAAGGGTATTAAGGATAATGACAATAATGATGAAGAGAAAAAATGAAAAGGACATGAGGAAGAAAAAGAAGAGGAAGAAGTGGGGGGGATGTCTAGACAAGGAGGAGAAGGGAATAAGAAGGGAAGGGTAGGTGATGACAAAGACAAAAATGTATTGTTAGTAGTAGTTGATGGTAATGGTAACAGGGAACTGAGATCTATGTTAAAGCACTAACCACATAATAGGTCCTCAAGAAACACTCTTATCATTCTCTTCCTTTTCCTCTCCTGATATGTCTCTGTTTCTGTACTGTTTATCTAGGACTTGCTAACATTTCCTGCAAATATTATTTCTTATCATCAATTTAATAGCCGACAGCAATTTTCCAGTTAAGGAGACTAACTAAAATTCTTAAAAGGCTCTTAAGTAAGAAACGCAGTAAGTCAGATTTTTTTGGTTCATTTCATTTTTTTTTTTAATTTTTTTTAAAGAAAGTTAAACAAAGACTCACCAACTGGAACTTTTTCCCAGGTTGTTATTAGCCTTGGTGGGCTTTTACTCAGAATGGGGCCAACTTCTGAAGCCCACGTGTCTCCAGCAGAGCAGGCCAGTGCAGCCAGAAGAGACAAACACATCCAGGAAGCAGTGTACTGCTTGGAAAAATCTATTGGGATTTCGCCGGGGCCATTTTCTATCATGTACAACAGGGCCAGCTCAGTGGGCACAGCTCCATTACAGAACACCTGAACCCAATTCCTATGCCCGCCTACAAACAAGTAGATAAAAGGGACAAGAAATGCTTTCTCCTCAGAAGGAAAATCACACAGTTACAGCAACTTAAAGTTTAAGGAAAGAAAAATGACTACAATTTTAAAAATGACTAAAAGTCAGATGGTACCTTTGCCTACATTCTGTATTGTTTTAGAATAATTAATGATAGATTTTAATGCTTCTAAAATTCTGTTACTATTGTGGTGAAGTAATGATAAACTAAATTAGGCCACTACTTAAAAGTTGTTCTCATACAAAATTTATGTTTCAACAGTCTAAACATGTTCTGACTATAAGCTTATAATATCTTAGGATGAAATAAGTGATGTCAAACATAATTCATTTACCTTCTTTGTATTCTGAATCTAGACGCTTCTTTATTTCTCCCTTCCATTTAGTGAGTTTTGAAGAAGAAAGGAAAAACATCAGCAAAGAGGTAAAAAAGCTGAAATTTGCAATGGTTAGGATAAATCCAACCACAAGCCCTGAAAGAAACACATATATACACAGAATTATACTCAGTCCATACATTAATGTTGTGAAAAAAAGAATGGAATTTTTTTCAGTTATTTTTTACATTATAACCTGAAATGTACATTTCTTTTTATTTATTTATTTATTTATTTACTTACTTACTTATTTATTTGAGAGAGAGAGAGAAACAGCATGAGAGGGGATAGGGTCAGAGGGAGAAGCAGGCTCCCCACTGAGCCAGGAGCCCGATGTGGGACTCGATCCCAGGACTCCGGGATCATGACCTGAGCCAAAGGCAGTCGCTTAACCAACTGAGCCACCCAGGCGCCCTGAAATGTACATTTCTAAAACATTTTCATTTTTACCAGTTCAGGTATTACCAAATAGTAAACTAAATGTTGGTTTGATTAAATTAAGATACATTTTTTACCATATTTTGACCTCTTTTCAAACAATGAATATATGAATACATTATTATTATAAACATACTTTTTATAATCAAATTGTAGAACACACTAAATAGTAGTTATTTATTATTAAACAGTGCATATTATATATGTTATATATAACATTTGGATAGATAGCTTACTTTCCAAATTAACTGTGGATCTTCCCAGGGAGGTTAAGATTGTAGTCTTTCGGGCGCCTGGGTGGCTCAGTTGGTTAAGCGACTGCCTTCGGCTCAGGTCATGATCCTGGAGTCCCGGGATCGAGTCCCGCATCAGGCTCCCTGCTCGGCAGGGAGTCTACTTCTCCCTCTGACCCTCCTCCCTCTCATGCTCTCTGTCTCTCATTCTCTCTGTCTCAAATAAATAAATAAAATCTTTAAAAAAAAAAAAAAGATTGTAGAGTCTTTCTAGCTTCTAATTTTTATATTTTCCTCTCATAGCCTGGATCTTTTTTTTCTACCTGCAGGCTAGCTTTTATGCTTTTCAGAGAACTTTCACATGCTCTTTTGCTGAGCCTCATAAACTATGTGAGAAAATGGAGATAGTGTTTCTTAGCTATGTTTTACTATGTAAATCTAGGAAAATAATCCTGGATTTTATGTGGAATTAAAAATGGAATACTTTCTATAAATGTGATTTCAGAATTTCAGACTTTCTTTTTTGTTTCTTTTATTTGGGCAAAGAAGAAAGGGAACATCCTTCATTTTTCCATGAGTGACCAATTTCAAGGAAGGCTTATAATACCTACAGTCTAATCAGGAGAATAAACAAGAGCGCACACATGCATGACCGCATGTGCAAGCCGGGGGAGGGGTAGAGGGAGAGGGTGAAGGAGAGAAGCAGATTCCCAGCTGCATGAGGAGTCTGACACAGGGCTTGATCTCACAACTCTGAGATCATGACCTGAACCAAAATCAAGAGTTGGATGCTCAACTGACTGAGCCACCCATGTGCTCCCCTCTAGGTAATTCTACTGAGAAAAATGCACATCTGCTGGAATTAGCTTCTTAAATTACTCAGATAGGGGCACCTGAATGGCTCAGTTGGTTAAGTGTCAGACTCTTGATTTGGGCTCAGGTCATGACCTTAGGGTTGTTAGATTGAGCTGGGTGTCAGGCTGTGGGCATGGAGCCTGCTTGGGATTCTTTCCCTCTCCCTCTGTGTCCCCCCACCCCTCACCCAAATGACTCAGATAATCCTTAAAGGCCTTTGTTACAAATTTTGAAAATGTTCTTAGGAGTAAAATTGGTGGTTGAGGTAGCAGAGTATCCTTGTTTCTATTACCACAATGGTCAGTTAATACTACAAAAATGAATGAAACAGGATTTGGGGAAGATGAAAGAGTAGGAAGCACCAGGAAATCTGTCTGCCCACCTAGACAATTGCACTGGCAGAATCTGTCTGACAAAACTATTTTGGAGCTCTGGAGTCTACTGAAGGCTTGTAACTTTCAAGGGAAGGCTTGGAAGGGAAACTGCAGTTAATTTTGGTCAATTTCGGTTCTTAAGAGTGCAGCAGCTATCCATCTATCACTCCCAGCCCCAGGGCAGGCAGGGCAGGAACTTTAGGTTCAGCCTGCACACAGCTTATGGGAGCTAGGTTGGGCAATAAGGACTTGTCTTCCACATATCAGGATTTGTATTGTGATCAACGACTGGGGCTTCTGATTATGGAGGTATAGACACAGAGGCTGGAAGCCGTTGTTACATGCCACTCCCCACTGTTGCAAGCCCTTTCTTGTCTGGCTGAAGGGACTTCCAAAGGATTTAAAGGATCAACACCAACCCCCCTTCATTTTTCTGTTTTTCCTCCTTTGGAGAGCCAGACATTAAAGACTAGGACATTCAAAAGAAACTGCATTTATGGGGAAAATTAGAAAGTCCTAGTGCATACCCAGGGAAAGGTATGGGCTCAGAAAAGACTGGGAAGATCTTAGGTTTACACCTCAAGCTGATGCCTGGCACAGAGACAGCTGCAACAATCAAAAACAAGACAAAATAAAACAAAAAAGAGCAAAACCTGGGGACAGAGGAAATTCTGATTTCCAGAGTTACCACATTATTAGATTTAAATGTCCAGTTTTCAACAAAAATATCACAAAGCATATGAAGAAACAGACAAGTATGGCCCATTCAAAGGAAAAAAATCAATGGAGGCTGTCACTAAGGGCCAGATGGTGGACCTACTAAGCAAAGACTTCAAAACAACTGTTTTAAAGATGCTCAGAGAACTAAAAGAAGACATGAAGAAAGTCGAGAGAACAATATGGAAATATTAATAAAGAGACAGAAATCTAAAGAGAAACTGAAAGGAAATACTGGCGTTGAAAACAAGTCAGTAGAAATTCAAAGGCACATTTGAGCAAGCAGAAGAAAGAATCAATGAACTTGAAGACAGGCAATGGAAATTATCCAGTCTGAAAAACAAAGAAAAAAGAATGAAGAAAAGTGAACAGAGCCTGAGGGACATATAGGACACCATCAAGGAGAACAACATACACATGTGGGAAATCCCAGAAGGAGAAAAGAGAGGGAAAAGAGGGCAGAGAAATTAATTGAAGAAATAATGGCTGAAACCTTCCCAAGTTTTATTTTTTTTAAACTTTCCAAGTTTGATGAAAGACATACATATAAACATGCAAGAAAGAAGCTTAGTAAAATCCAAGTAGAATGAATTCAAAGACAGCCACATCGAGACACATTATAATCAAACTGTTCAAAGACAAAGATAATCTTGAAAACAAAGAGGTAAGCAACTCATCACATATGAGGGATCCTCAATAAGATTATCAACAGATTTCTTATCAGAAACTTTGGAGGCCAGAAGGCCAAACGCCAGAAGGCACTGGGTTGACATACTCAAGGTGTGCAAAGAAAACAAAAAAACCTGTCAAACAAGAAGCTTATATCCAAACTATTTTTCAAAAGTAAAGGAGAGGGGCACCTGGGTGGCGCAGTCAGTTAAGCATCCAACTCTTGGTTTCAGCTCAGGTCATGATCTCAGGGTCCTGGGATTGAGCCCCACATTGGCCTCCACACTCAGCATGGAGTCTGCTTGAGATTCTCTCCCTCTCCCTCTGCCCCTCCTACTCGTGCTGTCTCTCTCTCTCTCTAATAAAAAAATAAAATCTTAAAAAAAAAGTATAGGAAAAATTAAGAGAGTTTGTTATTGATGTTATGCTGGCAAAAATTCCAATTAGAATGTTACAACTTTAGGATGTTAAATTTAATTGTTATGGTAACCACAAAGAAAATAGTTACAAAATATACACAAAAGGAAATGAAAAAAATTCAAACATTTCACTACAAAAAATTAATTAAACACAAAAGAAGACAGTAATACAAGAAATGAGGAACAAAAGAACTATGAGAGAAACAGAAACAAATAGCAAAATGATAAAAATAAGTTGTTTCTCCTTAGTAATTACTTTAATTCTAAGGGAATAGGGGTGCCTGGCTGGCTCAGTTGGTAGAGCACGTCACTCCTGATCCTGTCAGGGTTGTAAATTCAAGCCCCATGTTGGGTGCAGAGATTACTTTTAAAAAAATCTTAAAAAAAAAAGTAAATGTAAGGGGATGAAACCCTCCAATCAAAAGACAGAGATTGTCAAAATAAAAACACATAGTCCAATGCTGTCTATAAAGAACTCACTTTAAATCTAAAGACACAAATGGGCTTAAAGTAAAAGGACTGAAAAAGATATTCCATGCAAACAGTAACCAAAAGAGAGCAGAGGTGGCTATAATAATACCAGACAAAACAGATAAGCTCACTTCTCATGTGACATAACCCCATATTTTTTCTTCCTTTTCACACTTCCATTCTTTCTGGTGTAACAAGATGCTCTAAGCTCTTCCCAAACCTAGTTTTCCCCAGTCCTGGAACCAGTCATTTATTTCTCTGAGGAGCTTTGGTTCATTTTAGTGGGGAAGGATATTGAAGGTCAAGATCTAGGCTCACAGTATGCTCATTGCTACTGGGGTATATTTGCTTTTTGTGGACAGGGCAAGTGAATACACACACACACATATATATATGAGCATACAAATATACACACATGCATATACATGTGCATATATACATGTATATATATATATATATATATATACGTATTTTAGAAATCACAAGATCACACTAATAACTCCAATTACAACCCATCTCTATAGGTTTTCTCTTGCTTTTCCCCATTCCATGTTAAGAACCTGGCTTCAAACAACAATGATGATTTCACTCATTTTTTTCAATCCCCTATCACATCTAAAACTTTTAGAACCACACTAAAATAGTTTAGGATTTGTTTGCCATTCTCCCTTTCCCTTAACCCAAGACTGAAAGAATATAATTAAATGCTATGTTCATAAGTTTTCTTTCTTTCCCTCCAGTGGGCTTATAGTATTGATTTATAATACAATTGGGTTCATTTGTTTTAATTTGCTTTCAGTTTTAGATTTTCCCTTTTCCTATCCTTACTATTTTATTTCTTAAATATGTAGAACACTAGCATGCTTTCAAAAGTCAAACTTAGAGGGCGCCTGCGTGGCTCTGTTGGTTAAGCGACTGCCTTCAGCTCAGGTCATGATCCTGGAGTCCCAGGATCGAGTCCCACATCGGGCTCCCCGCTCAGTGGGGAGTCTGCTTCTCCCTCTGAACCTCTTCCCTCTCATGCTCTCTCTCACTCTCTCTCTCTCAAACAAATAAATAAAATCTTTAAAAAAAAAAAAAAGTCAAACTTAGAAAAAAAGGTATACTCAGAGAAGGGTCACTTTCTCCCAGGTCCCTTTGCCCCTCTCTTCCTATTTTGCTCTCCCTCCATTCTTTGTAAATATTGTTTCTTAGTTTGTCATTCCTGTGTTTCTCTTTATAAAGTATACATAATGAATGTTTTCTTATCTTCCTTTCTTCTTTACATAAAAGGTAGCATTCTCTATGTATTCTTTCCAACTTATAAACACATTTTTTTTTTTAAGTTAAGCTCTACGTCCAACATGGGGCTTGAATTCACAACCCCAAGAGCAAGAGTCACATGCTCTACCTACTGGGCCAGCCAGGCACCCCTATAAGCACTTTAAAAAAAAAATATTTTATTTATTTATTTGACAGAGAGAGAGGGAGAGTGAGCACAAGCAGGGGGAAGGGCAGAGGGAGAGGGAGAAGCAGGCTCCCCAGAGCAGGGAGCCCGATGTGGGGCTCCATCCCAGGACCCGGGGATCATGACCTGAGCCGAAGGCAGACGCCTAACGACTAAGCCACCCAGGTGCCCCCGTTCCACTGTCTTTAAACAAACTCAGAGTACGGTGGCCCTAAAACACCCTACACTGAAATGCTACAAATCATCTACATCCTTTTTACTTCAATCACCTTAAAATACCACATGAAGTGATCAATGTTCATGTTGATGCCAGGTTCAGAATGAGGAAATAAACTGAAGGCAATGTACTCTGAAAGAATGATTTCTTTTGTGTAGTCTAAACATATCTTGGTATTTTTTGCAACTCCTAGCTATGTCTGAACTCTTAGATCAGTAACTGCTGTCTCCAGTTCCTGTCTATTACATCTCCCCCAAACCACCTCTGGAATCTCTAATTGTGAATGATAAGAGTTGATATGCATAACAAAAGGGTGCTCTCAAAGCACTTCAAGATTCAAGAATTATTACTGCCTACTGAATTTTAAATACGTAAATTCTGCACTTAACAGAGCCATATGGGGAAGTAAAACAACACTGTCTACAAACATCTCTGATAGCAGGAGTAGACTTATACCAAAAATTTCAACTAAGGTGACCTGGGTATTATAACCCTGAGAGGCAGAAAAGGGAAAGGCAGGACTAAAATTTTATAATTTAATAAAGTCAAATCTAATAAATTCTATCACAGGTAATCTACCTACAGAAAGACTGTGGGAATCAATTAACCCGAAATACAGAACACAAAGGCCAAAGAACCAGAAGTTGGCAGACTTGTTGAATCCTGTACAAGGGATGAGACCCTTTGACCTAAGTATCTGCAATATCTGAGACAGGGAAATTGAAGGACTCCATAAAATTCTGCTTTTGCTCCTTTTCCTTCTTCTATTCTTGCTAGGACCTGAGCCCCCACTTTATACATGCCTCATAATGCAAATACTGTATGTCCTCTTTGTAAGGGACAGGAGTTAATGATTCCTTTAGACTAGATAACTTCTAAGGAAGGACCAGGTGAGAATGACCCGAGGAAGCTATCACATGCATATTCCAGACCACTGGCACTAAACATCTGGATGCCAAGGAGTAACATCTGGGCCCTTGTCTTTGTTCTTACTGATTCCTGAATGCCTAAGAGGGGACACACACCGAACCACAATCCTCAATAAAACCCCAGACCCCAAACAAAGATGGGACTCTCTCTCCTTTCCTGAGTCTCCCAGACACTATCTCTATCTGCACTCTCTCTATATCTTCAATAAACACTGCTTTCCCTTCCTGCTGGCTCATGTTGGATTTCTATCCTGCACACAGCCAGGGACTCCGTTGGCCAGTCCTGTGGGACCCCCTCTGGATCCTAGACCTGGCCTGCTGGTATAATATCGACTGTTTCTCAGACTTAGTACTCACCAAAGAAATTTTTCTAGTTATACTCTGACTTCTCAAATGGCCTGACTACAACAGAGCATGCCCGAACAGTGATGTTTGTATTTCAGTCTGCAATTGACTAGTTGTGTAGATATTTTTAAAAGACACACTTTATTATCATTATTATCCTTTTTTAAAGTAGGCCCTGACGCCTGAGTGGCTCAGTCCGTTAAGTGTCTGCCTTTGGCCCAGGTCATGATCCCAGGGTCCTGGGATTGAGCCCTGCACTGGGCTCCTTGCTCAGTGGGAAGCCTGCTTCTCCCCCTCCTGCCGGCTGCTCCCCCTGCTTGTGCTCGATCTCTCTCTCTCAAATAAATAAATAAAATCTTTAAAAAGAAAGAAAGAAAAATAAAGTAAGCCCCGAGCCCAATGTGGGGGACTTGAACTCATGACCCTGAGATCAAGAGTCACATGCTCTACTGAGTCAGCTAGGTACCCCAACTAGTCTGTATTTTATCAGATTAATAAAGTGGCATTCTGACTCATATACCAGTCCCATGTGACAATGAGCAACATAAACTGGTTTTCTTAGGTCTGATCAACTCTGGGTACGTGACAAAACAAAGCTTCTATTTCAGAGAGACTGAACACCAGACCTAACTATGGTGACCCAAAGAGGCAAGGCCACTCTTGTGAGACTACGTGAAGCACAACCACTGGCCTTTCTAGAAAATTCTCCATTTGCATGCACTTCCACTACACTTACAGCATATAGTTCTGGGAATTAAATGCCTCAAACCCATCTCTTTTATCATCTGTGTCCTGTGACTAAAACTGTAAGCTCTCTGACAATGGGATTTAAATTCTAAGTACCCAGAACAGTGCGTGGCATATAGGAGACACTAACTATACATTTGTTAAATGCATGATTGAAAAAAAAATAGGAAACAACTAAGCTGAATAGTCTTGGTAAGTGAAATTAAATTTAAACTTGTCAAGTCAAGGGATGCCTGGTGGCTCAGTTAAGTGTATGCCTTCAGCTCAGGGTGTGATCCCAGGGTTCTGGGATCAAGTCCCACATGGGGCTCCTTGCTCAGCAGGGAGCCTGCTTCTCCCTCTGCTTGTGCTCTCTCCCTCTGACAAGTAAGTAAATAAAATCTTTAAAAAAAAATAAATAACTTGTCAAGTCAAAAATCCGATGACCAGATTGTCCATACTAAATTCAAAGGAACACAATGAACAACTGGACTATATAATACCTCCTTGGAGCAAATCCTCTACACAGTGCTTTACAGTTTATAGTCACTTTCCCATATATCCCCTCATGTGATCCTCCTCATTCTAGAAATAATCTCTCTCTCAATCTCTCCCAAATAATCTCTCTCAAAAAATCAAAGAGAGCAGACGTCTTCACTTGTGTCCATCTTAAGCACTGCCTCAACCCCTCCCCTCTTCTATCAACACTGAGGTATGTGTTCCTGTGTCATGGGGGACTCTTTTAACACCCAGATCCTGAGGGAGTTCTGAAACTCTTCTCAATCCCAAGCACCCTGAAGGCATGATATGGCAAACCACATTAAAATTCCTAGGACTGTGAACAGTAATAATGGAAGGAGAACAGTAACAATAACTAACATTTATAAAATACTTATTATGTGTGCCAGGTACTGTGCTAAGCTTTTCACACGGATGACTCTTCACGGTGAGTCAATGCTGTAGATAAGATCACTCCTTCTCGTTTTACATATAGGAAAAGTACAACGCTGAGAGTTTAAGTGATTTGTAGTCATTCTCCAGGACAGTATTCCCAAGTACTGTATAATTTGAACTAGCATTAGTTTTTTGTCCTTAAGGAAAAAAAACCTTTAAACAAAAGATACCAATATTCATGGAATGAAATGATTAGAAAAAGAACAGAGGTTTTGGGCACCTGAGTGGCTCAGTCGTTAAGCGTCTGCCTTCAGCTCAGGTCATGATCCCAGGGTCCTGGGATCGAGTCCCACATCGGGCTCCCTGCTCAGCGGGAGGCCTGCTTCTCCCTCTCCCACTCCCCCTGCTTGTGTTCCCTCTCTTGCTGTCTCTCTCTCTGTTGAAAAATAAATAAAATCTTTAAAAAAAAAGAACAGAGGTTTTAAAATCAGTGTACATTATTTCCTAAGCACATATTCAAAGCATGAGACACAGAAGCATATGATGCACTCCCTGTCTTCAGGAAATTTATAATATGGCTGAAAGCAGATAATAAATCACTAACAGTGAATGTTTATATAATGCTTTGTAGCTTTAAAAAATGTACTGTCCCATACATTATTTTGTCTGAGCCTCACCAATAAGCCATAAGGAACTAATTCATAAGAGATGAAGAAATTGAGGCTTCAAGGAGTTAGGTAATGTGGTAAAGTTCACAGAGACAGCCAAGTGGCAGTCCTAGAATTCAAATACATACCTTCTAAATCTAAATCAAGCTAGGTAGGAGAGGAGTAGAGGCCCAAGGGCTAGAAGGCAGAAAAGGAAATGGTAGCAGGAAAGAAACCTAAGTAGAGGAATGCCTGGGTGGCTCAGTCAGTTAAGCGGCTGCCTTCGGCTCAGGTCACGATCCTGGAGTCCTGGGACTGAGCCCCACATTGAGCTCCCTTGCTCAGCGGGGAGTCTGCTTCCTCCTCTCCCTCTGCCCCCAGCTTGTGCCCACATGCACACACTCTCTCTCTTGCTCACTCTCTTTCAAATAAATAAATAAAATCTTTAAAAAAAAATAAGAGATCAGAAAAGGAAGAGAAGCAGGGCAATATACAACAGGGAAACCAGAGGAAGACAGATTTCAAGAAGGACTTGACTCTTCTTTCTATACATCAAGAACAATAAAAACCAAGGCAAGACTACCTGAGAAATGACATTTTTAACAAAGCATAACTCTGTGTGATTATATTCAAACAGAGGGGGCTCAAATTATTTGCTATAAATGAGTTAATACTTCCAAAGTGCCAACAGCAGTGCCTGGTACATGGTATGCACAACATAAGCATTTGCTAAATAGATAAATCATAACCATTCCTAATGTTGATTATATGGTAAGATAAAATATAAAAATGTCAATATGTCAGTTAACTGCAACTCTCAACTACCCCAAAGAAGAAAAAAAGTCCTTGAACAATGTTTCTCAATTATGAAGAAAGAAAATTAGCACGATTCTTAAGAGCTGGGCATAATAATGGGTGCCCAATAAATGTTGGCTCTGTCTACGCACTGAGCTAAGAATTTTTTTAAAAGATATTTATTTATTTATGTGTGAGAGAGCGAGCGAGCGAGCGAGCGCACACGCGAGTGGGGGGGGAGGAGCAGAGGGAGAGGGACAAGCAGATTCCGTGAGAAGCCTGACTCAGGGCTCGATCCCACAACCTCGAGATTATGACCTAAGCTGAAATCAGGAGTCGGACATTCAACCCACTGAGCCACCCAGGTACTCCTGAGTTAAGAACTTCATAGTGATTATCTGATTTAATTCTTACTGCAACCTGTAAGAATGAAATCAGAGGTAGATCAAGGTTTTGTAGGGCCTGAAGCTTATAAATTAAAAAAAAAAACAAATACAAAAATATCTTTTAGCTTTGTAAAATTTACAAATCCATAGGACCCTGCGAGCACACTGCTAGGGCTCTTCTCAAGGCCTTGGAGCGTACTATTGCAAGTGAAGATGCCATTAAGTTTAAGGTGTTATAACTTCATTGTATATCTTTCTTTAGGTTGGATATTAAAAATCTCATTTCAGGGGTGCCTGGGTGGCTCAGTTGTTAAGCGTCTGCCTTTGGCTCAGGTCATGATCCTGGGGTCCTGGGATCGAGCCCCACATCGGGCTCCCTGCTTGGCAGGAAGCCTGCTTCTCCCTCTCCCACTCCCCTTGCTTGTGTTCCCTCTCTCACGGTCTCTGTCATATAAATAAAATCAAGAGAGAGAAAGGAAGGAAGGAAGGAAGGAAGGAAAGAAAGAAAGAAAGAAAGAAAGAAAGAAAGAAAGGAAGAAAGGAAGAAAGGAAGAAAGGAAGAAAGGAAGAAAGGAAGAAAGGAAGAAAGGAAGAAAGAAAGAAAGAGAAAGAAAGAAAGAAAGAAAGAAAGAAAGAAAGATCTCATTTCACCAGAGAAAACTGAGGCACAGGGAGGTTAAGTTATTATTCAAACTCATCTTGCCTGATTCTAGCACTTGCTCTTTTATTCATCATGCTATTTTGCCTCCACGAAGGCGTGCTCTAGTTTATAAAACTTTGAGAAACCTCTGCTCTATGTGAATACAGTGGCAGCAGAGTGTGTTTACAGTGCTAAATTAGGGCTAATGACCAGCAGTATTTTGAAGGTTGGGTAGATGGCTTCAACACCTGCCGGTTCTAGGAGGGGCATCTGGGTGGCTCAGTCAGTTAAGTGATCGACTTTTGATTTAGGCTCAAGTCAAGATTTCAGGGTCATGAGACGGATCCCTGTGTTGGGCTCCGCGCACTCAGCATAGAGTCTACTTAAGATTCTCTCTCTCTGGGGTGCCTGGGTGGCTCAGTCATTAAGCATCTGCCTTCAGCTCAGGTCATGATCCCAGGGTCCTGGGATCCAGCTCTGCATCGGGCTCCCTGCTCAGCGGGAAGCCTGCTTCTCCCTCTCCCACTCCCCCTGCTTGTGTTCCCTCTCTTGCTGTGTCTCTCTTTGTCAAATAAATAAATAAATAAATCTTTAAAAAAAAAAAAACGTTCTCTCTCTCCCTCGGACCCTCCTTCTCCACACACACGCTCTCTAAATAAATAAATAAAATCTTAAAAAAAAAGACCTGCCAGTTTTAAATAATCATCATTCTGTAGTGATCTCATCCTATGTGTAGTATTTGGGGGGGAATCCTCATGTCTTGGGGCTTATAACACTGGCAGTATATGTAAGTCCCAATGTCACACCAGATCATCTCACCCCCTTGATTTGAGGTGAGATTCCACCTAGTTTGAAATAAAATCTTTACTGTGGGGAGCCTGGATGGTTCAGTCGGTTGAGCATTGGTTTCAGCTCAGGTCATGATCCCAGACTGAGCACTGCATCAAGCTCTGTGCTCAGTGGGGAATCTGCTTGGGATTCTCTCTCTTCCTCTGCCCCTCCCTCGCATGAGCTCTTGCTCAGACGCACATGCTCCCTCTGCTAAAATAAAAAAATCTTTAAAAAAAAATCTTTACTGTGTCCCATAAGCCTCCTTATTACCTAGTCCTTGCCTATTTCTTTAATTTTCTATGTTCCTTTTTTTTTTTTTTTTACTATTTTCCAGTCAAATGAGCCTTATTCTCACACCCGAATAAGCCACGGTATATGTCAGGGTCTTTACCCATGTTATTCTGTCAGCTTGGAACTTGCTTCTCTCAGACCTTGTCATTGCTGGCTTCTTCAGGTCTTGGTTCAAAACTACATCCTTGGAGAAAAGGGTTATGCTTGACCCTATCTACAAAAGAATGCACACAACCCCCAACATACACACTTTATTATCTTAATTTTTCTCATAAATTTTATCATTATATAAAAAGTTTTATGTATTTTGTAATCTAACTGTTCTAAAGAATGAAAGTTCCATAAGAACTTGAAACCTTGTTCTTGTTCACAGCCATACCCCCAGTTTCTAGAAGAGTGGCATATGGTAAGTGCTCAATAAATGTCCTAAAAGAACAAAAATTTGGCATATCCCTAACCCAGTTCTGAAAAATAAATCTAGGATACTTCGTTTGGACTGCTTTGCTTGAGGCTACTAATAGCAATTTCCAAGAGTGATTCTTTCCAACAGCTCCTCCACTGTACACCTAGCAGGAGTGCTCCAATGTTTCTGCTAGCAAATAATACAACTAAAAGAGCAGAATAATCCAGGAACTCAAAAATCTATCCTATTAATCTACTTGATATCAATTACAAAGTTAAATTTGTACATTGCACTGAGTATGTCAGTATCTGAAATTGTGACAGAATAGGAATGCTGAGCAATAAATATCATTATCTAAAATACATAATGGGATTTATAGTCTCATATGTTCAGAATTTAGAAAACATGAGTTTAAATTATATAAGCAAGCACTTACTATATAAACTTTTAAAAGAAACACATACCTCCTAAAGCCCCACTGTGGTCTAGACTTTTCTTTTTAAAGCCATGAGAGACGATCAAAACAGGAACAACAACAGAAAACAGCCAACGCCAAGGAGAAATAGGCTGTAAATTACCTAAAAAATTAAATTCACAGGTTAGTCTTGGCTATAAGCTTTGATAACTGCATTCTGGATTAAAATATTGTCATAAGTAGAGAAACTGAGATGAAGTCACCAAAGTAAAATAACTATGTTGAGACTTGTGTATTTCCAGAGAGACAGTCCTTTTGGAGAATGACCAAGTAAGTCCTGTCCAAGTTTTGATATTTCATACATATTTGGAGATTTGAAATGACTCTAGTTCCCCATTGTTTTGGAAAAGAGGCACGTATTAAATCTCAAGAATTGTATAGAGCAAACTATTTTCTTAGCAGGATCCAATTCTTCTTCTTTCTGCCTTTCAGAGAGATTTATTTTTTAAAGTAACATTCTTACAGGCTACACATCTCCATTCAACAATTAGCAACTGATTTTTCCAAAGGTTGCATCCACCTCACAGATGTTTCTTTTTGTTTGGCTAGCATAATGGTTTCAAACCATTGGGAGTCAATATTTAAAGATTAGGAGGTTTCATATAAAAATCCAGAACCCTGGCTTCTGTTTTAAAAACTGGATGCTCAGGGGGGCGCCTGGGTGGCTCAGTTGGTTAAGCGACTGCCTTCAGCTCAGGTCATGATCCTGGAGTCCCGGAATCGAGTCCCGCATCGGGCTCCCTGCTCGGCAGGGAGTCTGCTTCTCCCTCTGACCCTCCCCCCTCTCATGTGCTCTCTCTCATTCTCTCTCTCTCAAATAAATAAATAAAATCTTTAAAAAAAAAAACAAAAAAAAAAACTGGATGCTCAGGCCCACATGGCAGAATTGACCACAGTGGCAAGAGGCCACCCCCTTTAGACAAGTCAGCTTTCTCATTTAAAGTTCCCACCATTCCTGACTCCTAGACACCAAGACTAAGTGAGTATAGTGAAGAAAAATGTGAACTATTGCTAGAGCCCATGTTTCTATCAAAAATGGGAAAATGGAAGATAAAGCGGGCCAAATGTTCAACAAAAATTCTATTTCTGAAAATGAAAACTTCTCAACTGTTTAAGATGTAAAGATCAGGTGCCTGGTTCCAGAGAGGCACTTTGGTTTACAAATCCTGGTTTATTCCATTGAGTTCAAGTCATAGTTATTACCAGCACAAACGAGAATCTTCTCTCATACCTCTTCTCCTCAAACCCTCATCCCCTACTGTGAATCATTATGAATGAACCTGAAGACCACCCATTCGGATTATTCACATGTCTCTGCAAAAGGCTAAGGTCTGAAATGGCAATCCCTTTCTCACTCGACTTTTCATTTTTTCTTTTCAGCTGAACAGTACTCCATTTTTATAGGAGTACCAAGGAAATTTCTGTAAAGGCATACTTACGCTCTAGGGAGTCTTCAAAACTGTAAAGGTCTGAGTCCAGAGTATCTTATGTATATGCGGTGAGGCTTCAGATTTTAAAGGAAGTCTGTTCTTTTGAAGTGACCAAAGAGCAGACAAATCCTCCAAATCTCCGAATGGAAACATTACAGCACCTTTTATTCTTACTGCTGTTTTTACAGGATACATAAAACTGATAAACTAGTTACAAATATTCTTACTAAAAGCATCACTGCAATTGCTTTACAAAATTGTATTTCATTTCACTAATTTCTCATGAAGATAGATGTAATAACTACACACAACATAAAAATGTATTTTGAAATATGCTTAATCAGTATTATCAGAGGCAGTGTTTCTTAAAGGCTCTTAAATGTACAAAGTAGTGCTTATATTTTAATGCTGGTAAATTAAATTCAGGCTGTGGAAGTTAAGTAAACACAACAATTTACAACCACTCAGAAGATACAAGTTTTGGATTTCATTAATGATACAATTTTCAATTCCACCAATCAGATTATAGAAAAACAACTCAGAACATTCATACTTACCATAATAGGTGCTTGCAGTCATAGACATAATCCAGAAAGCTAGAGAAATGCAAATGATCAGGCTCAATATAACTATATTAGTTATCATCTTTATATATTTTTTGCAAATATTGTCGTCAAGATCAGTCATGGAAAATAACGATATGAGCCCGAGGGGGAAAATAGTGTTTCTAAGGAAAAATAAGTTATTTAAGTTGCCAGCAAAAAACTCGCGCAGAGGCCAACATAAATGCCAACATCTTCCACCGACCGAAAAAATAACATAAACCCCAACTACTTCCGAAACTGCGGCTGATGGAGATCTCAAACTCCCGTGAGCGAGGTTAAGACCTCACTGGAAAAGCAAAGCTCATTCCCTCTGAGCGCCGGGTCCTACGCGTGCGGTCACTTCACACCTGAGCTCCACAGACAGAAAGACGAAAGGAAAGCGGAATCAGCCCACCGCCAGTCCTGGGACCGCGGGCTCCGCCTCCACCACACGCACACGCGCTGACGCCGGTTGGGGGGGGGAGTGGTGGGAGAGGTGGGGAAGTGGCTCTCGGCTGCAAGGAGACAGGGTGCACAGCCAGAACCAGGATGAGTTCCGAGGGTGAGCCCTGCGCGGTGGGGCGCGGTCACATCGCCACAGCCGCTGGCGCCGCCCCAGAGTTCAGGTCCAGCTCGCCAAGGCCAAAGCCCCGCGGAGCTCAGCCGCGCCCCGAGTCGCGTCTTCGCTACTGTGCGCAAGCGCCGCGGCCACCTGAGGGCGTGGCTTCGCTCACATCAACTTTTAAAGGGCGGTTCCAAGGACCGGCGGCCTGGCAGAAGCACCCAGGGCCTCTAGGGATTGTAATTCTCATCGGAATACGGATCTGGAGCCTTAGATCCTTGCGTTTGAGAACATACTCAAACACGGGAGGATGAAACCACCACCAGGGTAGGAGTATAAAACAGGAGTGCAAATGAATTTAAACCCAGTAAGTCCATTTCAAGCATAATCGAATACTTTTTCATTTATAGAGTTCATGCCATATAAAATACGGATTTAAAAAAATATTTATTTATTTATTTATTTTAGAGAGAGAGCACAGGTGAGGGGAGGGTCAGAGAGAATCTCAAGCAGACTCCCGCTGAACCCGGAGCCAGTGGTGCAGCTTGCTCTTGGGATCCTGAGATCATCATGACCTGATCGGAAATCAAGAGTCAGAGGCTTAACCCACTGAGCCTCCCAGGGGCCCCTAATATTATGGATTTTTTTTTTTTTTTTAGGGGAAGGGGGATATATTGTGTTGTAGGAGCAATTTTATGACTGAGAAAATTATTTAAAATGACACTTTAGTACCTATAATCTGCTGGACATTGCTGGTTGCTAAAGGATGTAAAGATAAAGCCGGGCAGTTCCTGCTATTGAGCTGAAATTTATTGTCATGACACCACTTACATTGTGGAAATCTGTTCCTACACATCTCATTTTAAGTGTGTGCATTCAGTCAATTCATTTAGAAAGAAGAACGTCTTGTTAACATTAAGTCTGAATCTTGTGGCTTATGCCATGTTTTATTTGAAATTAACTTGTGTGCCTGGGTTAAAATTAAGTGATAATTACAGCATATCTGAACTTTTTCAGAAAGTTGATTGCTGACAATGTAAGAAGAGGAGGCAAATGAGTTTCAGATACAGTACCCAAATGTTTTAACCCAGAGTACTTTTTCTTTGAAAAGTAGTTTTTTTTTTTTAACTACTGAGTACTTTTTAAAAACACAATTCTAAATTTAAGTAACATGCCAAGACAACTTAACATCCTTTTCTTTGGTACAACATCTAATTAACTGTGAAGTAGGATTAAATAGTAGTGTCCATCTTATTTGACTACCTGTATATATGGTCTTCCTGCACAAATTATGTGCTCACTTTATTTTTGTCTCACTCTGTTCAGTACAGGCAAATAATTGGATTACCTCAGCAAGCTGACTGGCCAGTATCAGTCACACCAGATAATTGGGTAGAGTTAATGTCACTTCAGTATGTTAAGGGAAGTGTCATAGAAAGAGGGATTGTCAGAGCTAAAACATGAAAGATGACAAAGTTTGTTATGTGACCAAGCTAAGGGAAGGGCACTTTATAGTTGGCTAAGGAGAGCATGAAAATAGGAAGTCCAAGAGAATGGAGAAGAGTTAGAGATAAGGTTTGAAATAATTTATCTAAACAAGCTGAAAGTTCATCTAAGAGATAGGCACATATCTGCTTTCTTTTCTTTCTTTCTTTCTTTCTTTCTTTCTTTCTTTCTTTCTTTCTTT
>NC_058407.1:45302211-45449909 GCF_002201575.2 Neomonachus schauinslandi
TTTCTTTCTTTCTTTCTTTCTTTCTTTCTTTCTTTCTTTCTTTCTTTCTTTCTTTCTTTTTTTTAAGGATTTTATCCATTTGAGAGAGAGTGTGAGCAAGCACAAGTTGGGGGTAGGGGCAGGAGAGAAGCAGACTCTCCACTGAGCAGGGAGTCCAGGGAGCCCAGGACCCTGAGATCATGACCAGAGGTGAAGGCAATTGCTTAACTGACAGAGCCACCCAGGCATCATACATCTCTTTCTAGATATTAAACTAAAGTTTTTCTTTTTCAACTTTTGGAGCACAAATTTTAAAAGCCTAAGCAGCAATCTGAAGACTAATTGCTTATATTAGATTCAACTCATTCTAAAGGACATTAGGAAGAGAGTAGGGAGCAGGAATAAACAAATGGAGTATTTACTTCCAGTAGTCTTGAGGGCAGGGACCTTGTCTGTCTGGTTCATCCTAGTTTGCTCAGTGTCTTTTAGTGAATATCAATGTAGTATTTTTTGGATTAAAGTATCAAGTAAAAAATGAATTTAAAAAAAATCACATCTTTTGGGGCACCTGGGTGGCTCAGTCGTTGTGTCTGCTTTTGGCTTGGGTCATGATCCCAGGATTCTAGGATGGAGCCCCACATTAGGCTCCCAGCTTAGCCTGGAACCTGCTTCTCCCTCTCCCTCTACTGCTCCCTCTGCTTGTGCTCGCTCTCTGTCAAATAAATAAATAAAATCTTTAAAAAAAATAAAATAATCACATCTTATTTCCTTTTTTGTTATTAAAATCATGCTTTGGTAATCATATTTACAAATAAATCTTTGTGTGAGCCTCTATTGTCAGGATAGACAGAGAATTTTTATAGCCCTTTATATATCTGGTTTAGATCCCATAACCAGTATAAAACAGTGCAGTGGCACCTGGGTGGCTCAGTTAGGCGTCCAACTCCTGATTTCAGTTCAGGTCATGACCTCTGGGTCCTCTGTGCTCAGCGCACCGGGCTCTGTGCTCAGTGCTTGGCCCGCTCCCTCTGCTCTTCATCCCCCCACCCCAGCTCATGCTCTTGTGCTCTCTCTCAAATAAATAAATAAAATCTTAAACAACAACAACAACAAAAACCCAGTGCAAATAAACTATAATGTATGCTTAGGTATAACTTGAGCAATGAAAATAAAAATGAGAATTCCTCTTCTAGGCTTTACATATCTTTATTTTGTTTACAGTTTGCTTCAATTTAGGGTCAAGGACTTCTACAGAAATATTTTAGGGGGTCCATGTAGGGCAAGGACTTCCGCAGAGATATTCATGTACATTTTGTAAAATAGTCATGACAGTAATTTCCTTGTAAAAAAGTTTTTAATAACATACTCGGAATATAATATTTGTTTAATACACATTATAAAATCATTATTTTTAGAAAGTTTCCTACTGTCTAAATACCTACAGAATCCCATATTCTGGCATAAAGATGAACTATTTTCTCTATTATACCAAAATTAAAATTTACCCATATTCTAACATTGAGAAATGAGATAAAATACCAACATTATATAAAGTCTACGTAGAAAAGATCTACAGTGACTTCATAGATTATCTTAACTATACACATATATAAAATTTTTTATTTTAGTTTTTTGAAACAGATGACTTGTCCTACTTTAATAACATGATTCATATGTTGGATAACGGATTGCAATGTGGAGGGCAGAGCAGAGGATTTGAAGGCTGAAGACCATTGTTCAATCTAGGATTGAACTTCCTAGATTGCTGGCATTTCTATCCTTTGTGCCAGTTGGCACATATCAAACATCTAAATAAATAAATAAATAACATTAACAAGGATCTCTTCATCTGTAAATTGGAGATAACGCCACCTATCACACAGAATATTTGTAAAGAACAAGAGATCAAATGGATGCCATAGTGCTTTGTTAACCTTAAGACTCTGAGCTAAATTATTTGTAAAAATCTGTTAGTAGAATTTGTTATTTTATAAAAATATCAAATGTCAAATAACCTTGAGTACTTGGCTTTGATACAGTAGTTTATTTAGTTATGTTTTCCTGTTAAAATGATACCATTAACAACTAATTTGTTCAGTGTTCATTTTCAAGGGGAAAAATGTCTTACAACTCATTAAAAGAACACTGTATATAATTCAGGTCAATTCTGATGTCCTTCTGTCTCCTTTGGTAAGTCGTAAGAAGAAATCTGTTTTTTTCAAGGGAAAAGTTTTTTGGAAAAAGATCTAAAGTTTATATGCTTATTAAATTCCAATTCAACAGCATTTACCAAAGCACTTCACATAGATTTCTTTTATAGCATTTATCATATTGTTTACAAATATATTTTTTTCTCTCAGAAGACTTTTGAGGAACTTAAGGGCATCTATAATCATGTCATCTTTGCATCAAGTCATTAGCCTTTGGCTGGTTCTTCATAGAGGTTAGTGCCTAGCAAGCAGAGAATGAATAATAGACATAGAATGAACAGAGGATATGTGTTGGGTCCAGCAAAAGAAAAAGAGCTATTCTAATTTTTATTTTTTTTAAAAGATTTATTTATTTATTTGAGAGAGAGAGAGAGCGTGAGAGGGGGGAGGGTCAGAGGGAGAAGCAGACTCCCTGCTGAGCAGGGAGCCCGATGCAGGACTTGATCCTGGGACTCCAGGATCATGACCTGAGCTGAAGGCAGTCGCTTAACCAACTGAGCCACCCAGGCGCCCAATTCTAATTTTGATTATTTTTATGGTAGATGGTCAAAGTGATAAGTTTATCAACAACTGAAAACAGGATTTAAAAAGATTTAGGTTTTTCTCTATGAATGAGACTAGTTTTAAGGTAGACAGATGTATGAATGTTAATCCAACAACCTGATGCAGGGAGAATTTGGAGCATGTTATCAGGACAGTAACATGAAAATGACATGGAGAAAACACCAAAAAAAATGTACTTTAAAATTACTGAGTGGTAGTTTATTCAGTAGTCTCAAATAATAATGAAGTCTAGTTAACTTTGCCAAAAGCTTGTATTTTGTTTTATTTTTGTGATTTTTAAAATGTTATATGGATATCAAAATAAAATTGTAGATGGGAACTAGCCTGCATTAATCAGTATTTTGTTTTATATTGGGGAGTGGTGATGAACCACATGAGAGTTTATACTTGGAAAACACAGTTTATGTTTAGATGATTATTTGCCCAGCTTATTTTGAGGTATAAAGCTATGTTCAGTAAGTGAAGAGATATTTGAAACCATATTAGAAAAAAAAACATGGAATGACAATTTCAAGGAGCTGTGTCCAATATTTAAGATAAAATGACTAACAAGGTTTATAATATTCACAAAAGGATTTTCATAGATTTTTAAGTGCCTCATGATAACCAACATAGACTTTTCTTACCTTTGCCTTTGTAAATCTAGTTGCTTGGGAGCCATTCCTTACTGAAAGAAAGGGTGCTAATACTGTAAAAAGACTATTGCTACAATCCAAGCAAATGTCACCAAAACCAAACCAAACCAAAACAAAACCCAACCCAACTCCGTCCCCAAAATTACTTTATAAAATAAAATAGCCATTACCTACAGGAAAAATTATAACAATTACGGTTAGGTATATGCATGCTACTTTCATATGGTAGTGTCAGAAGCTTACACTAAGACTGAATAACTTGATTACACATTAATAAATTTAATGTGATTTGCCCAAAGTTGTTTGAAGGAAAGGATTCTTACTAAAATTAAAAATTTATCTGGTGATATTTAGTTCAAGTGGCAGCTATCATAGTTCTCATATTCTATTTTGTAAAATAATTAGCATTTTCATAACTTTATCAGACACATGTATTTTTATAGAAAATACATTTCACTTCCCTTATGCAGTACAGTTGCTAAAAAAGGAGATAAAAGCAAGCTGATATGTACAATAAATTGATTCCATTTTAAGTTATAAGTTGTGAAGATATAATATGGTAGGTACTTTTCTGTGATTAAATCCTAATGTGGGCTTATGGGAGAAAAAAAAGCTTACAAGTTTTGGTATCAACATACATGGGGGGGTAGAGGAGGTATTCCTAACATGGAACTTTGTATCACATTGCCTAATTAATGCATCAATTTTGGAATTGAAAATGTAATATTTTTATTATGAGAAAAAATTAGTATAAATTTATCTTTTTGTTTAAGGTAAAAGCTAGATCACAATGTCTACATTATTTCACAACATATAACTGGCTACCAGTTTTTCTTTTTTTTTTAAAAGATTTTATTTATTTATTTGACAGAGAGAGACACAGCGAGAGAGGGAACACAGCAGGGGGAGTGGGAGAGGGAGAAGCAGGCTTCCTGCTGAGCAGGGAGCCTGATGTGGGGCACGAACCCAGGACCCTGGGATCACGACCTGAGCCGAAGGCAGATGCTTAATGACTGAGCCACCCAGGCGCCCCCTGGCTACCAGTTTTTCTAGTCTGAGATACTTGAGACCTTACCTTGCTTGGATGACTCAAGAGTACTTCACATTCAAAATATTATTTTCAAAATATTTTATAATCTATCTTAAAAGCTAATATTTTCATGAAGGAGGCCTTGACTTTTGTCACTTTTGGTGAGTAAATACAGAAAGTTTAAATAACACAACTTGCCTTGTACACCTCAGATTTTTTTCCTATAAAATTTCCAAATCACAGTGCCAATAATAATTCAATTAACACAAAACCCAGCAGTTTTAAAGTCATATTTAATGTTGGCTAATTCTTACTTAGCATCCTATTTAGAATGTAATATCCCAACATTGGTACATGAAAAAAAATTTTCCTTCTAATAGAACTTAAACATATTGTCATAGACAGTTCTTTAAAAGTAGTTTTAAAAGACAAAAACGCAAAACACCTTGCAAACATACAACTTTCTTTTTTTTTTTTTTTTAAAGATTTTATTTATTTATTTGAGACAGAGAGAATGAGAGAGAGAGAGCACATGAGAGGGGGGAGGGTCAGAGGCAGAAGCAGGCTCCCTGCCGAGCAGGGAGCCCAATGCGGGACTCGATCCCGGGACTCCAGGATCATGACCTGAGCCGAAGGCAGTCGCTTAACCAACTGAGCCACCCAGGCGCCCAAACATACAACTTTCTAGCAAAATTTTTAAGTACATAATTCTTATGTAAGGCACTTCCATTCTTTTTCAAATATAAGTTTCATAGAAAGTTTCCATTTTTTTATAATCTAGTCTTCGTAAATTATACAGTAATAATGTTACTTCAAGTAGAACTTTATTAAATACCCAATTTTGGCATAATTTCCTTAAATATCTTTACCTTTGAATAGAATGAAGGATGGGCATCAAGTTCTTTGTGGGCTAATCTTAAAGGAATGTTTTATAGAATTGGTAATGTTTTATCTTGTTGATCAGGTTCAAGAATCTTGAAATCTTCCAAAGGAAGACTGTTTAAGGCAGTTGGTAAAATGTGTTCTGAAGTGCCTTTAGGTAATATGTTATTTGCTTCCAGATTCTTCACCAAGCAAGTGGCTTTGATCCATCTTCGTGTTGCTCTGCGTTCTTTTTGTAAGCAAGTTTTCATTTTCTTTCTTAAGCTTGCTATTTCTTTTTCCAGTTTAATTATCCTCTTTTTTGCCTCCATAGGATTCCTAAAAGCATAACTATGTTCAAGTAGTACTTGCTGACTACTAATGTTTGATTTTAAATTAGATGGTCCTGTTGGGGTACAATTGTTGTTTTTCTTCAAAAGATTCCTTGACTTGAGTTTCTAAGCCAAATAAAATTAGAGGGTTGAACATAAATTATGGAATATCACAAATAAGTAAATTTTGCCCAGTTTTGTACAAAAGTAATTAAGCTGCTCTTTTAAAAACTGATTTTAAAAGTTTGAAAGGAAACATCAGCTGCCCATCTCATGTAATCGTGGATTCAAGTTTCTCAACTTGTTGAATTAGCTCCAGCCACCTTATTTCGTTTTGTCTTTTCTCTTCAGAGGGATAGAAACATTGTTTGAAAATAGACAATGGACTTCCAAGGTCTCTTTCAAGTTATTGAGTATGATTTTAGGGAGACTTTAAAAATCTTTTGCAATTTTCTCACTAAGGCCAATATAATGTATTTTTAGACATTTGGTTTATCTCTGATACTGATTTAATCTCTTCTTTAGGTAAACACTATTCTTTCAATTGATAATATTTCAAACCTGGGGTTCTACTTAATAAAAAATTATTTCCAAATATCAAGCTCCTGAATAGATTTACTTATTAAATGTTCACAGTTACATCTTCCATTCAAGGATTTAAAATCTGGCTAGGAACTTTATACCTAAATCTGAAGACCCTGAGGACTTTATTTCCTCTTTATCTCTTTTATTCAATTAGTCATCAAGTCCAATTAATTCTACCTCCTAAATATCTCTGTCATGAATCCTTTCCTCTCCATCATTCTTAATGCTACTGCCCACATCAGGCATGTTATCATATCTGGCTTGAATATACTAAAAAATTCTTTAATCATGTCCACCTCATTCTGAGCCTCACTAATTCATATTCTGCCACCAGAATAATTTTTCTAACAGATTTGATGTTTCTGTAACTGGCTAACTTCCTCTTTGCCTCATTATCTAAAGACAAAAAATCCTTACATAGCAAACTTAACAATTTAGGATCTCACCCCATTTTGCCATTCACCATCTTGATTTATACTCCCATAATATTAAATCACTTTCAGTTCCCAGATTATGTCATAACTTCGTAAGTTTGTTTCTTTTATTGAGTCAACATTTATTAAAAACACAGGAATTCATTTGTGGACAAATAAATTTTCCTCTCTGATCAGATTTTTCCCAACTAGATAAAATATTGTTTAATACATTCATCATGTACCTAATTCTCTCCTTTCTTTTACATATCACTTGCTAACATTTGATTATTTTCTACTTAACCCTCAACCCATTGGCTTTTGTTCTCCTCATGTGATCGTAATTGTCCTGTGCAAGGTTAAGAACCCGCTCCTGAGTTCCAAACTCCAAGCTCAAACTCCAGCCTAAATGCCTGAGCTCTATGAAGTTTTCTGTGATGCCCTCCTCTGAACTTATATTCTTTGGTGTAACTCTGGTATTCTTAAAGCTCTTCACACACATTTTGAATGTTATCTTAAAATCAAAAGCAGAATGATGCTAGAGGTTTCATTACTCATGATTTCTGTTTTACCATTGGTTCAATTATTGATAGTAACTGGAAGTAATGTAAAATTCCAATATATAAAATCAGTTTGGATTGGGGAAAGACTACTGGAGTCAGGAGACCTGAGCTCTAATTGTAGTCTATACCTTTACTGCACAAGAGGAAGTTTTATGACTTTCTTGAGGCATATCATTATATATGAATTCCGATATATTCTGAATTGTTCTAATTTGTAAACAAAAAAGAATAGGTACCAAAAATGGTAAAAATGGGTAAAAGAAAAGTAATGTTACCTACCATAGACTTTAAATGGGTACAAAAATCAAAAATGGTTGGAACAGCATCCATTTTAAGTCGTCGAGTTTGTCCTGTTAAGTCAAAACAGGAGGCTTCAAAGTGCTTTGAACAAAGAAAAGTGTGTTTTCCTGGCACAAAATTTTTGCGCCTAAGCAGGCGAACCCATTCTTTTCTTCTTTTAGGATCCAAAGGAAACCTTTAAAAAAAAAAAAAGAAAAAAAAGGCAACTCATATTCCAGCAATCACACTTCTGGTTGCACCTTAATGGTTAAAAGAAATTTTAAAAGATGATGATTTAAAGTGCCTTCCATCTACATACAAAATTTTAATATCCAGACACTGGAACAAAAACCAATTCATGCTATTTTTTATAAGTTGCAAAAAAATTAATGAAAAACTGACTTAAGTGCTTTTAATTTTCAGGGTTTTAAAGAGACCTTTCTTCCCAACCTAGTTCTTAACATGGGCAGTAAAAATAAACAAGACTATACTGATCTAGATCAAGGTTATGTAAAACCATTATAAGCACGAGTAATTCACAATGCTATGATCTCCTGATGTATGTACATGGTCAAGACAAATCAAAAATCTGCAGATTAAATTTTATCAGGGAAAACCTAGACAGATTCTGGTATTCCTTCCTCTGTGTTCCTTCACTGTGACAATTAACACATTCTTTTGTAGTTTTTCCACTTTAATAAATTTCCAGTGAAATAAAAGTAGATTGTAAGTTTCTTAAGGTGAAGGATCATTATATCATCTATTTTAGCACAGTGCCTTGCAAACAGTAGGGGCTCAACTGTTCATATCAATTAAGCAAATTGGTTTGCTTAATTGATATGAAACAATATATAAATTAACAATTCACTGTATTAATTCCATGTAAACTGCACATATTTTTAAAAAATGAACTCTTAAGCTATGTAGTGTAGTAGAAAGCATAATTATTACAAAGTGTAAAATGCTGCTGACAAGCCCAGCACGAATGTTATTCCTTTCATATTTATCTTAAATACAAAATATACTGATATGTACCAGTGTATACCTGTTAAGGAAGAGAAAAATATAAGGGACTGCCCCAAAATTCTAGTGGTAAGTATGCTGACTTGAAAACATAAGAAATCAACATTCACATGTATTAAGTTTGAGTTGAGCTCTTCTTTAGTTTGATTACTTTATCCTTTAAGTATTAATTATGAACTAACTCATGTTTAAAAAGAACCATTAAAATCATGTTAAAAGATCATATGGCTCAGAAACACCCAAGTGAAGCTTTACTAGGTAACAACAGCTTTGGCTAGATCAGATACAGTAGGTTTGCTCATATTACCAGCAGTGAGGGGCACAAAAAAATGAAAAACCAGATTAACTGGTAGGCACCCTCCCATCTCCTGTCCCTATCACACCACCTAAACATACCCTAATCTGAAAATATTAACATTTGTATGTCACTCTACAGTTCATGTTTTCATGTATGTAAGTTTTTTCTATTTCATTAGAAACCTCTGATGGAGGATTTATCTACTCTGCCTAGCCTTTACCTGTTAATAATAATGTATTCTCATTTCAAAGATCTCTGTTCCAGTATTTAATGGTTTGGATGTTTCCTATGGCCTCAGCTAAAAGTCAAGCTTTGGCTTACAAGCACATTTCTTGTTTGGGCCTCAATAAAGGTGCAGAACAAATAAGTATCATTGTATTATCATTACTGTAAGAATCTTCAGATATATGAAGACTGTCAGATACTGTTTTTCAACCTTTTAATTTTTTTAGCTTTGTAGAAAACTTTGCAGAGACTTTTTTTAGATTTTTTATTTTTAAAAAAATTTTTTAATTAATTAATTTGACAGAGAGAGACACAGCGAGAGAGGGAACGAACAGAAGCAGGCGGAGTGGGAGAGAGAAGGAGGCTTCCTGTGAAGCAGGGAGCCTGATGCGGGGCCTGATCCCAGGACCCCGGGATCATGACCTGAGCTGAAGGCAGATGCTTAACGACTGAGCCACCCAGGCGCCCCTATTTTTTATTTTTTTAATTAACACGTAATATATTATTTGTTTCAGGGGTACAGGTCTGTGATTCATCAGTCTTTTTTTTTTATTTTTTTATTTGAGAGAGAATAAATTTTTTTTTTTTTTTATTTGAGAGAGAGAGAATGAGAGACAGAGAGCATGAGAGGGAGGAGGGTCAGAGGGAGAAGCAGACTCCCCGCCGAGCAGGGAGCCCGATGCGGGACTCGATCCCGGGACTCCAGGATCATGACCTGAGCCGAAGGCAGTCGCTCAACCAACTGAGCCACCCAGGCGCCCCTGTGATTCATCAGTCTTACACAACACCCAGCGCTCGCCACAACACATCAAAATGTCCTCAATGTCCATCGAAAACTATTTTTTTTTTAAATAGGCTCCACGCCCAACGTGGGGCTTGAACTCAAGACCCCAAGATCAAGAGTCGCATGCTCTACTAATTGAGCCAGCCAGGCGTCCTAGCTCTTGTTAAAACTAGCTCCCTAATTATGAAACCAATGCCTAATTGAACCTTAACTTGAGCCAATTTTCCTTATTTTAAGATTCAATTTAGGAATCCCATATACCTAAGGAAATTCCATGGACTGGGCTAGATGTTTGTATATTATATAGAATATCATTGTATTCTAATTGTTTACTTTTCTATTCCTACCCCTAGATCTTGTTTCTCCTCGTTAGGAGCAATGTTTTTCACTACTTCATCCTGTGAATTATGCGCTCAATGAACTTTCTCAGTGAAGCAATGAATGAACAAACTAATGGGATTAGTTTGGCATTACTAATGTTTAATTACGTATTGAAATAGAATAAAAATAACCATTTTATATTTGATTTTAGACAATTCTTTTATACAGCATTAACCTTATGTTTTTCATGAGTTTGGATTTTTCTCAGCATATTCAAAGGGTGGGAGATGTAGCCCAGAAGCTGAATTTAAGTAATAATAAATCCTCCTGCAAATATTAAAAAATTAACATGGTGGTAACTGATGGATATATCTTGTCTACCAGTAATAGAACCAAGGTTTCAGAAACATTAGATGTTTTGGAAAATCAGTGTCTTAAATAATGCTATTTTGCTTGAGTATTAATAGCTGAATGCCTTTTATATTACAAGAGTGTCCTAGGCACTGAAGACATAGTGGTAAACAAAACTGACCTACCTTTATGGGATCTACTTTTTACATGAGGATATACTGTAATGGGAAGGGCAGAGAATCAAATGGCTTGATGCATTAAAAGAGTGTGGCTGAGAACATTGTCTCTGGAGTCAAATCAAGGTGCCAATCCTGGTTCCTTCTGTGTAATACCTGAATGATGTTAGGCAAATTGTTTAGCTTTTTTAGGCTTCAGTTTTATCATCTATACAGTGGAGTAATAATGGTACCTAGTATAGTTCCAGGGATTAAATGAGGTAATGTAAGTAAATAATTCACCCAGTGCACAGTACACAGTAAATACTAAATAAAGACTATTTATTAATATAAAAGTAATTACAGGTGCCATGAGTGTTATCAAAGGTTAAGTATAGGGTGACAGGGAACCATAAAACAGGAAGAGCTAATCTAGTCAGGAGGTTTTAAGAGAGTAGGCATTACATAGAGAAGGTAGGATGGGAGTAGTGAAGAGTGTTATGTATCTCGGGGACAGGGAAGAGTGTTATGATATGAAATGATGCTGCAGGGCCTTCTAAGTTAAAGAGTAATTTTGAACTCTTATCCAAAAATGGCATCAGTAGGCCATTAAAAGGCCTAATTTAGAGAGCTGATTATTAACATAAAAAAATTTTTTTTAAAGATTTTATTTATTTATTTGACAGAGAGAGACACTGAGAGAGGGAACACAAGCAGGGGGAGTGGGAGGGGGGAGCAGGCTTCCTGCAGAGCAGGGAGCCTGATTCGGGGCTCGATCCCAGGACACTGGGATCATGACCTGAGCCAAAGGCAGATAGATGCTTAACGACTGAGCCACCCAGGCGCCCAACATAAAATGTTTTAACTAGCTCTTAAACACAGCCATTATTAAAAATTATGTACATTTGAATTTAAATGAAGAACAAAGGTAATAAATACTGAAACCCATCATTTCTTAATTACTATTATCTATATTCTTAAAATTGTCTATTCTGTGTGTGGTACTGCACATTTCTTCCCGACTCTATGATTAGCGATGTCAAATCAATTAACTTGAAACCAGCCATGGTAGAGTATTTATACCATGGAAACTGGGCAAACGCTACAAATCGGTGCTTTCCCCTTTCCCTGGAGATCCTGTTGTTAAAACTTTAGCAACACACCATTGATTATAGAAGAGAGGTTAGGAGTGCATGAATGGAAGCAGTGAACCATTTAAGAGGCTGTTGTAATAATCCAATCAAGAGGAAATAGGGGAGAAGTCAAGGGAGGATGACCTCCCACTTTTGGGATGGATGGTGTTTTTATTTACTGAGAAAGGGAATGGGGAGGGGTGGTAAGAGCAAGTTGATTAATGTAAAAATTTTGATATGTTGAACCTGAGCAACCGAAGAGAGACAAGGGAAATACTGAGACACCAACGAGTTAACTGAGACCACAGGAACAGCTGAAATCATTGTGATAAGAGTGGGAAGACCTAAGCCAGAGGGCAGAGAAAGGAAGAGGCTGTCAGAGAAAACTGAAGATCGACCGGTCAAAGAAGATGAAAAGCACAAAATTAGTGTCAAATAATTCAAAAGTGGAGTGTTTCAAGGAGGAAATGAAGACATGCCATGAAAAAGAAATACAAGAGTGATAACTAAGCGTAGCAAGAGCAGTTTCAGAAGATTATTGGGGGACTTAGACTGGAGTCAGCTAAGAGATAAGAAAAATGGAGATAGTTGAGTTTAGGGAACCTAAGTTGTACACCGGGATAAAGAGTCTATCAACATCCTAGGAAAGAAGTTAGTCAAACATTGTATTTATGTAATAGGAATGTAATTTATTATAATGTTAAGATCTAAATTTCCATGAAAAGGTTAATTTGATAGGAGGTAAATGGTCAAGTA
This sequence comes from Neomonachus schauinslandi, assembly GCF_002201575.2. Lineage (NCBI taxonomy): Eukaryota > Metazoa > Chordata > Mammalia > Carnivora > Phocidae > Neomonachus > Neomonachus schauinslandi. Next base: position 45,314,709 of record NC_058407.1, read on the forward strand.
CGCATATTTTTTTTTTTTAAAGATTTTATTTATTTATTTGACAGAGAGAGAGAGAATGAGCACAAGCAGGGGGAGTGGCAGGCAGAGGCAGAGAGAGAAGCAGGCTCCCCACAGAGAAGGGGGAGCCCGATGTGGGGCTCGATCCCAGGACTCCGGGATCATGACCTGAGCCGAAGGCAGTCGCTTAACCAACTGAGCCACCCAGGCGCCCTCAAGTACGCATATTACTGTACCACTGTGTATCTCTTAAACATTCAAGATTATCGGTGCCTTTGACTCCTCCCTCTCCCTCATCTTCCTCATCAAATTACCATACAGTAGTTTCTACTCAAACATTTCTTAAATCTGTTTACTTCTTTCCATCTGTCAGTATCACTCTAGTCTAGGTTACTGGTGGACTCTCCCTTGTTTTACTCCAAGTTTCTGTTTTTTCCCTACTCTCACCTCTTCTAATCTAGTGCTGATTGTGCCAGCAATGAAGTACATTGTTTAGCTCAGTTGACACTGCAGAATCTCCCTGTGAAAGAAATAGTAGGTAAATTAATATTGTGTAATAAGCTTGTTTCTCATCAAATTCATCTCTTGATGCTTGACCAAAACTTTAAGTAACACCATTAATTCTCCACACTGCAGCCAGAGGGCTTTTTAATATGCAAATCTAATCATGCCTTTCTTTTAAAAACCTTCATGTTTTCTCAAATACTCATTGGATAAAAGAGAGAATCTGTAAAGTAGCATACAGGACTAAATCTATGTCATCCTTTGGTATCATCTGAAATTTCACATCCTTTGAGAAATGTTCTTTGACTTTACAAGGCTAAGTTAGGTATCCCGAACATCTCTTCTGTGACACTTAACCATAATTATCTATGTCTTTCTCACTACCTACTAAATTCAAGGAGTGTAAGAGTTTTCCAGGGGTGGAGGGTGGGAGGGCCCCTGCGTGGCTCAGCAGGTTAAGCCCCAGATTCTAGATTTTGACTCAGGTCATGATCTCAGGGAAGTGAGATCCAACACAGAACGGCGCTCCTGGCGGGGGGGGGGGGGGGTCTGCTCAGTCTTCTTCTCCCTTACCCTCCCCAGTTCATGCGTGCTAGAGCGCTCCCTCTCTCTCAAATAAATAAATAAATCTTTAAAAAAAAAAAATTTCCTGGATCGCTAGCACAATGTCAGGCAAATAATTGATGGATCAATGAACGAAGCACTACATTTCCATGAAATATCTGAAAAACAAACATCACAAGGATTTTTTTTTTAAGTAGCAGTTTTTAATAAGAGGTCACTTAGTAATTAGTAAGGAAAGGGTCAAGGATATAATTTTCCACATTCTAAGTTCGTACTAAGTTGTGAGATATATAAAATCAGAACTATTTGCACATAACTTTTTTCTTTTTTTTAAAGATTTATTTATTTGAGAGAGAGAGAGTGAGAGAGAGAGCGCAAGAGGGGGTAGGGTTAGAGGGAGAAGCAGACTCCCCGCCGAGCAGGGAGCCCGATGTGGGACTCGATCCTGGGACTCCAGGAGCAGGACCTGAGCCGAAGGCAGTCGCTTAACCAACTGAGCCACCCAGGCACCCTAACTCTTTTTTCAATGCTTCTTTTCTTCAGGCACATGGCAGGCACTTGCACAGAAGGTAAACATTTACCGAGTACTTAACTATATTTCATGCAGTGTTCACAATGTTTTCAAGAGTTCTGACTTGACAGAACTAAAGACTTTTGATTGCTCTTCCAGCAAACGGAGGGAAAACAAAACCTAAGTTCTCTTCATTACTCTATTCCGGTAAGAACAGAAAGCTTATCTTTTGCACTTTCATTAACATCTCTTAATTCCACGGATATCAATGATGACTCAACTCCTCCGCAGTAACTGTTTGTGATTATCAGAAATCTAAATGCTTCCCATGTCAATTTAGCTAGTGAGAATTTCCTAATTTTAATGGGAGCACAGCAGGCTTTTAAGGGATTGCTGACTTGAATAGGAAGGTTTCGCTTCCTTTTAAGGGATCATTCATGTCAAGAGCCAGTCTAACATTAAAACAAAATTAAGATATTCTTTTACTTTTTCTCTAAGGAGTAACCACCATACAGAACTTGGATTTCTTTTACAAAGTGAGTTAATCTTCCCCGAAGAAGAAAAAAATTGGACAGATTTGAGAAACACACACAAAGGGCAGAACTGATGCTTCCCTGCTACTAGCTAGGTAGTGAAGTCATTAGAATTAGTAGAATCCTCTTGCCTTCCACACAAGCGACACTCAATCTAGGAGCTCCCGTTTCCGTCACCCCCTCTCCCTGCCCATGTTACCTGTGGAAGCTGATGTTAATGTGCTTGTTGTAGGTAGTAGCACAGCCCGCCGCGGCGCAATTGGTCGGCATTTCCCTTTCCCCCTCATTCGGTGCTGTCTTAAGCCTGTTCTGAGGCGCTGGCTGCTACGCTTCCTCCGGGCAAAGGCTAGGCAATCGAGGCAGGGGACGGGCCCACCGAGAGGAGTCGTGGATGCGGAGTGGGAAAAACGGGTTTGTATACTGGGGGGTGGGGGGGGGGGTGTCAACCTTCCCTGTCTCTTTATTAATATGGCGGACTTGAGCCAGCAAAGCAGACAGTCCCGGAGCTCCGGTCGCCTACGTTTACCTTCACCAACATGGCGGACACAAGCCGCCCCCTCCGGGCCCCCAAAAGGGAGTAGGGCTACTCCGTCTCTTTGGCAGCAGTCCTCGGAGCAATTAAAAAGGTGTCTCTCCCCCTCCCCCTATCACTATGAAACTCCTGCGGCCAAGATTAAGAACGGGCCCGCCCACCCCGCCACGCACCCAGATATCCCAATCCGGAGTCCGGGGTGGGTGTGAGATAGAGGTTGGAAGGACAAACCCGAAGACAGAAAAGAAAGACTACAAGTCCCACTAAGAATCGCGTCGTCCTAATTATTATCGCGTGAACTGGACGCCTTGTTTCCTGCGTGCCGCAGGAAGTGACGTCACGGGCAGAGCCACTTCCAGAGCCCCTTTCTCGCGAGGCGGAAGAGCCCCGATCGCGGAGGAGCAAGGGGGCGCTAGGGAAGGGAACTGGGTTGTGACGGTCCGGCGAGAAAGAGCTGGGGTGCGGGGAAGTTGGGGAGCAAAGCCCGCTAGGTGTCCGAGTAGGGTAAGGCCGCACCGACCGGGTCCGTTAGAAAAGAAGGGAACCGAGGAGGAAGGCAGTTGTCGGGCGGATCCCCGGACGGAGGGCTAAGGTTGTGTGGAAGGCGCTGCTCCCGGGATGGCGACCGCAGATATTCCGGCCCCGGCCTCCAGTGGCCTCTCGCCCAAGGAAGAAGGGGAGCTAGAAGATGGGGAAATCAGCGACGACGATAACAACAGCCAGATACGGAGCCGGAGCAGCAGCAGCAGCAGTGGCGGCGGGCTGTTGCCGTATCCGCGGCGAAGGCCTCCTCACCCGGCCCGGGGCGGTGGATCTGGCGGAGGCGGTGGCTCCTCGTCGTCGTCGTCTTCTTCTCAGCAGCAGTTGAGGAATTTCTCACGCTCGCGGCACGCGTCGGAGCGGGGCCACCTCAGGGGACACAGCAGCTACCGACCCAAAGAGCCGTTCCGGTCTCACCCGCCCTCCGTACGGATGCCTTCGAGCTCACTGTCCGAAAGCAGCCCCCGGCCGTCCTTTTGGGAGCGGAGCCACATCGCCTTGGACCGTTTCCGCTTTCGAGGCAGGCCTTACCGGGGTGGAAGTCGCTGGAGTCGGGGGCGAGGAGGGGGTGAGCGAGGAGGCAAGCCGGGGGGCAGACCTCCTCTGGGAGGAGGAGCAGGATCCGGATTCAGCAGCAGTCAGAGCTGGCGAGAGCCCTCTCCACCTCGGAAGAGTTGTATCCTTAACGTGGCGGTCAGCCCTGGGTGTGTCACTTAACTAAAGTTCGCTTTAGCGGCATTATTAGGTCTTTGAGATGAGTAACTTTTCTGAACCATCAGAACCGCTTATTTGTCACTGTGTCAGTATACTTAAACTAAGTTGTTCTTTGGTAGTCTCAATGTGTCACACTATACAGACCTGTTTCTTAAGGTTGCTTTATTGGGTATATGGCTTTTTAACATTAACGTATTATGGATTGGGGCCAAGTTCGTGAAATCAGATTTGGAATAGTACATCATATTTGTAGTAGTACATCAGAAACCCAGGTTTCATTCGCATTCACTTTCGCTGGTATAAGAACTTTGTTTTTATATGAGGTTGACTTAGATTGTTAGAAGGAGAAAAAAGAGTCATAAACAATTTGGGGAATACTGTTGCTTATACAGTATTGAACTCTGACATTGAAAATTGTGAAGTTCCATTCTGCATAATGCTATAGTTCTTATTTGGGATTCTGCTTTTACCTTTCCTGATTTATTTTTACACATGCTGCCTTTTAAAGTGTGTGTGTGGGTGGGGGGAAGACCCGTATCTTTACCAAGTCTATTAATTTAGAGGTTTTGAATTCATACAACTTTCTGTAAAACTTTACCTCCTTCTCCATTTATGTTCAGTTTTTGGACATTTCGTAACTCAGTGCTGACAAATGTAAGTTAGAGAGAGAATGATAAACAGTATTTTAATTTTAATATATTGAATGCCATGGGGTGTATGGGAGGTGGAGATTATGGGGAGGTTGAAAAGGAAAATAGCAAAATACCTGATTTTTGTTCCCTCTAATTCCATTATCTGTAACATTCTTAGGTTTACTTAAGATTTATAGTGGGGAGGGCGCCTGGGTGGCTCAGTCGTTAAGCGTCTGCCTTCGGCTCAGGTCATGATCCCAGGGTCCTGGGATCGAGTCCCACATCGGGTTCCCTCCTCGGCGGGAAGCCTGCTCTCCCTCTCCCACTCCCGCTGCTTGTGTTCCTGCTCTCGCTATCTCTGTCTCTGTGAAATAAATAAAATCTTTAAAAAAAAAAAAAAAAGATTTATAGTGGGGAATCAGTCATCTGAAGGTTTGCTAGTTTATGATGGGTTTGTAGACCTAGGTTTTATTTCATGATAACTGCATAAAAATCGTTTACTAATTACAATTATTACTGGTTGTAAGTTTTATGGTATAATGATTTTTTAACCTATTATATATGAAACTTACATGAAATGACATTTGTTTGGAAGACACTCAACATTATTTTTATAGAATACTTAGGATCCACTGGTCTTTCCCAGATGTCCGAAAATAAAGGGGCAAGAAATGTTAAGTTTAGGTACAAAGTAGCAGCTTCTGGTGCTAGTGCCCTGAAAAAACTTATTTTTGCAACCAGAAGTTGGGTTAGGAGCACCTAGGATTGTTTCAAAGAAAATCATGCAGGGATTTAACTTTTAAAAAGACAGAGGATGTTCTTTCAAAAAAAAAAGAACTCTGCCCAAGATATTTTTTTTAACGAAGGAATTGTTAGTTGTTGATTCTAAATCTAAAAACAGGCTGCTTCAGCACATGTATGTTTTTTAAGAATATAAAAGAGGAAACTTAGAATTTGTGTTGGAGAGACATGTATGAATAAATAGAGTTTAATATGAAAAGTTCATACTGAGGTATGTAAAAAGTACTGTGGGAGCACAGAATTTTTTCATTTAATCTGTATTAGAGAAAGTGGTGATGAGGGGACTTGCCCAGCTCCTGCCTTTGCCTTCTTTCTGTCCATTCATTCAATACCAATTTGGCCTTTGCCATATATACCTTTATTAATTGTTAAGCTTATATATTTCTCTTAATAAACAGGCATATGATGTGAAGAAAGTACAGGAATATATCCAGTTTGATTTCCGTAGTAACTTAGCAGAAATGAGCTGTCTTGCTGTTTTTCTTTTTTTCACAGATGCTGCACTTAAGAAAAGGAGCTTGTTTTGATCCTCTCTGCTCATTGTTTTCCTCATGAAGTATCATTAATCCATCCTAGAGGTGGTATTCTTTTTAAGAATTTGTGAAGGAAAACATAGTTTTCAGCTACTCATATAATGTGAGCAAACAAAATTTGTAATACAAAATTTTATTAATTCAGATTTCTTAATACCAAGACTGTATTCAGGATTATTCACATCCACTGTGCACTAATAATAATGACATTTTTATTTTATAAATAATTACATTAAGAAAGAATAAGGGTTATGGGACACCTGGCTGGCTCAGTCAGTAGGGCATGTGACTCTTGATCTTGGGGTTGTGAGTTTGAGCCTCATGTTGGGGTAGAGTTTCCAAAAAAAAAAAGAAAGAAAGAATAAGGGATATAATGTGGCTCATTTTCATAATCTAGAAATGAAGTAGCATGAGTACAAGTGTTTTTTTTTTTTGACTTATTTTTCTGTAATGATTAAGGTATGCTAGGTGCAGCTTTTTTTTTTTTTTTTTAAAGATTTTATTTATTTGTTTGACAGAGAGAGATAGTGAGAGATAGTGAGAGCAGGAACACAAGCAGGGGGAGTGGGAGAGGGAGAAGCAGGCTTCCCGCTGAGCAGGGAGCCCGATGCGGGGCTCGATCCCAGGACCCTGGGATCATGACCAGAGCCGAAGGCAGACGCTTAATGACTGAGCCACCCAGGCGCCCCTCGGTGCAGCTTTAAAGAAAAAAAAATGAACCAGATTCCAATGTGGCACATATTTTCATTCTCATTCATTTAAATTTTTCTTAGTGATAGACACTTTGTCAGTCCCTCTTAGCGTATGTTTCCTTTGGTTGACTACTGTTTTAAACTTTCTAATCTGATGAGAGCTAACATAATTAGGCCAGTGTCTCTCATCAGTAGAAAGTCATTTCATTTTCACCTGCAGTTGAAACGCAGTTCTTTTTTTTTAAACCAGATTTCAGTTAGGGATTGCATCTTAACTAGTTTAAAATTAAATCTTTCAAGTGTTGGTTTCATCCTAGTTGTCCTATATTAGACAGAAATAGATTTCATTTAGCCTTGACAGAGATTAGCTAATAGTTGTAACTCAATTGCTTTTCCTCATTTTTCTGTCTTTTTTCTTAGTGTATTGAATCTTTTCTCTCTACAGATCTTTCTAAGGTCTTCAGTTTTATTTATTTATTTTTAATCACTGTGGTTGTGCCTTTGGATGGCTCCATTGAAAAGTGAGGTGTAGATGAGGATAATTACAGAATTTATGTACAAAGAGTATATAATGGGGGAGCAAGTAATGTTCTGGCTTCACAAAGGAGGTTCATTTGAATTTTGGACTGGGGTCAATTTGAAGAACAGAAAAACCTAAATACAAAGCTATGCATAAATTGTGATGACAGGAGAAATGTGATATTGGAAAGGAAGTACAGGTCAAATCATGAAGGCATTATGTGCCATTGTAAGTATTTTGGACTCTATTCTTAATGAGATTTAAACAAGGGGACAGATCTGATCAGATTTGTCTTCTAGATAGATTAATCCAGCAGCAGAATAGGGAATGGCTTGTGGAAGATAAAACCCCAAGTATCATGAGGCCAAACCTCTCTTGTATTACATAGACATATGGGAGTGCATTAGAATGCTCAAAAGGAAAAGTGGAAGAGGCTAAATAGAGCTCACTGGAGAACACCATTATTGCAGGAGTTAGAAAGGAGTCATGAAGACTTAAAGGAGAAAAAAAGATAGGGAAATCAGGAGTGTGGAGTTAGAGAAGCCAAGAGAGAAGTGGTTTGCAGTGTCCAAAACTGCAAAGAAGTCAGGTAAAATAAAGTTTGAAAACATGGTGGATAAATAAAAAAAACTCAGCCAGCAGAAGCCAGATTCTTTTTGGTTGAAGAGTAAGACAGGTTATGAGAAACTAATATTGTTTGAAGAAACTTGGCTCTGAAGAGCTTAGATCACAGAACCAAAGATTTACTAAAACAGTTTTGTTGCAGAACTGTTAAGATTTTCAGTTGTAATGCTGGTTTAGTTTCTAAAATTACTGGTGGTAAAAAAAAAATATTTGGTGGTGATTCCCATTCTTGTATTGGTCATTAGGGAAATTTTAAGATATCTGGAGGTTGACTGTACTGTAAGTTGTTAGAGGAACCATCTTTAGGGAACTGTAATGTTATATCCTTGCCAGTTTAAATGATCCATAAATGACATATTGTATTAAAACCACATAAAGTACTTGTCTTTAAATCTTGTTAATTTCTAGGCTGGAGCAGTGAGGTGTAACAGTTTTTACCTGTGTGAATTATTTTGAGTAAAAATTATAGTTTGGAATTTTGTAGCCATTTCCAAGGAAAAAGTTATATTCTATGTTTCACTGTGTTAGAGAAGAAAAAAAATTTTGGTAGAGTTACCGCTATCTTCAGAGACAAATTAGTTTATAAGATACATTTTGAATACCATGGAAGGTTTTTTTTTTTAATAATGTAATTCCCTCATTTTAGTTGTGCATATGTTGGGTATTAGTATACTTGAGCTTTAAGATTGTTATGTATTAGGTTTTTAAGAAAATGCTTCCTATTTATAAACTAGTTTTAACTATTAGTTGTCAGTGTTCTTTTTTTTAATCTCCTTTTTTTAATTTGAGACATGAGAAGAAACTAATTAAAAAGAAGAAATGTTTCCTCCTGATTATCTGAAGTGTAAATTATCCATATCTGTGACAAACCATTATGTTTCTCCTCTCTTCCTTTACAAAGGAATCTTTAACATACACCTTATTATGGGCTTTTCTGATAACTACAGAAGGAATGCTGCCATAACCTAAGTAGGTGGAATACCTGTAGGTACTATGGGTAATAACTGACACCAGTGATTTTCTTTTTTTTTTTTTAAAGATTTTATTTATTTATTTGACAGAGAGAGACACAGCGAGAGAGGGAACACAAGCAGGGGGAGTTGGAGAGGGAGAAGCAGACTCCCTGCCGAGCAGGGAGCCCGATGTGGGGCTCGATCCCGGGACCCTGGAATCATGACCTGAGCCGAAGGCAGACGCTCAACGACTGAGCCACCCAGGCGCCCCCTTTTTTTTTAAGATTTTATTTATTTATTTGACAGAGACACAGCGAGAGAGGGAACACAAGCAGGGGGAGTTGGAGAGGGAGAAGCAGACTCCCTGCCGAGCAGGGAGCCGACACCAGTGATTTTCTAAGTGGACTGTTTTATATGGTTACTTGTTAAATTTGAAATATGGGCAGATTGTGGAATTGGGCATTAGCACATATGTTAAATGTAATTTAGTAATTAAAAATACTAACTCATCTTTTTTGAAAAACAAGTTAAAAAGGGAGACAATTCATCTTTAACTTAATGTGTTTTTGTTAAATTTACTGGAAAAATTTTGGAAACTGGTTTCCTTAATATGCTGTTCAGCCAAAAGTTTTGGAAGATCTCCATCAAGAAAACAAAACTATTCATCAAAAAGTGAAAACTGTGGGGAAGAAACTTTTGAAGATTTACTTTTGAAGTATAAGCAGATACAGTTGGAACTAGAATGCATCAATAAAGATGAAAAACTAGCTTTGAGTAGCAAAGAAGAGAATGTGCAGGAAGATCCTAAAACATTCAACTTTGAGGACCAAACAAGCACTGATAATGTCAGTATTACTAAGGACCCAAGTAAAGAAGTAGCTCCTGAGGAGAAAACACAGGTCAAAACGTTTCAGGCATTTGAATTAAAACCACTCAGGCAAAAATTGACTTTACCAGGGGATAAGAACCGGTTGAAAAAAGTTAAGGATGGAACAAAACAGCTTTCCCTGAAATCTGACACTACTGAACCTAGTCAAGGTAATGGAATTAAAAATTTCATTTAGTACTAAGATTCTTCTTTTTCTATGGGGTAACTAGTTATTTTGGTAGTGTGCTTCATTGAAATGATTTTAATACTTTATCTGTGAATTCTTTTTGCACTTTTCTACATAAACAGTCATATTATTCAGCATTGATAGGTTTAGTTTTATTCTGATCTTTCTTTTTTGGCCTTCTAATATAATTTTTAACCTAAGTGTATCAGTGGACCTTTGTTTCCTAACTTAAAGGAATGCTTTGGATATTTACTTTTAACATGATGTTAGGTTTTTTGAAGGTATCCTTTATTGGATAAAAAGTTTTTCCACCCTATTCCTTGTTTGAGATTTTCAGCATGAATGGATGTTGAAGTTTATCACATCTTTTTTCTTCATTATTGAGGAAAACATCTTATTTTTCCTCTTTTAATTTATTAGTGTAATAGATTATATTAGTTAATTTTGTAGTGTTAAACCACTCTTGTATATTTGGGATAAATCCAGGTAGTTCATGACATGTTATTTTTGTACATGATGGATTTGATTTGTTAAATTTTTTCTTTTTCTCTTTTTATGATTTATATGCGGTAAAATTTACCCTTTTTAAAAAGTGTATAGTTCTTTAAGTTTTGACAGATGCAGGCAGTTGGGTAACCATTGCCAGGCACCACAATTAGATAAAGAAGAGTTTTGTCAACTCTCACAGATTCTCACATGCCCCTTTGCAATCAATTCCTTCCTCCCCCAACAATCAGCCCACCAGGTAACTACTGATTGTTTTCTTTCCCTATAGTTTTTGCCTTTTCCAAAATGTCATATAAATGGAATCATGCAGCATATTGCCTTTTGATTCTAGCTTCTTTCATTTAGTAAGCATAGTATTTGAGATTCATCCATGTGGTTGTATATATCTAGTTCATTCTTAATGCTGAATGTGCCATTGTATAGTTATGGTACAGTTTGTTTATCCATTTCCATTTGAGGGATATTTGGATTCTTCCAGTTTGGGGCAATTATAAAGTCTTCATAAATAAAGGTTTGCTAATGTTTTATTTAGAATTTTCATCTGGGTTTAAAAGCCTGTAATTTTTACCCCTTTTTCCTTGCCAAGTTCTAGTATAAGGTTATGATATGCTCAAAATGAGTTGGGGAGTGGAAATAAATTAAGATTAGAATTGTTCCTGGGATATTTGGTAGGTCTTATCGATGGAAGTGTCTGGGCCTGGATGGAGTTTTTTCTGGGAAGGTTTTACACTGTTGACTGTTAATGCTTTTTATTTCTGGTTAAGGCAGTTTAGGTAAACTGTATTTTTCTAGTAATGTGTCCATTTCCTGTAAGTTGTGAAGTTTATAAAAAATTATTCTTAAGAATCTCACTTTTTGGAGTGCCTGGGTGGCTCAGTTGGTTAAGCATCTGCTTTTGGCTCAAGTCATGATCTCGGTCCTGGGATTGAGCCCCATGTCAGGCTCCCTGCTCAGCGGGGCATGTTTCTCCCTCTCCCTCTGCCCTCCCGCCCTGTCTCCCATCTTTTTCTCTCTCAAATAAATCTAAAAAAAAAAAATCCTCACTTTTCTATTACTTGTAGCATTTATCAGTTATATCCCCCTGTTTTAAAATTTCCCTAGAAATAAGCCCATAGCTTTTAAAACTTGTTAGTTTTGGGGTGTCTGGGTGGCTCAGTCGTTAAGCCTTCGGTTCAGGTCATGATCCCAGGGTCTTGGGATCGAGCCCACATCTGGCTCCCTGTTCAGCGGGAGGCCTGCTTCTCCCTCTCCTACTCTCCCTGCTTGTGTTCACTCTCTCACTGTCTCTGTCTCTGTCATATAAATAAATAAAATCTTAGGGAAAAAAAAAAAAACTTGTTAGTTTTCAGCCTCTCTTCTATTAAAATAATTTGGGTTATGAAATTTCTACTTTAGCTGTATGTGATAATATAATTTTTTCCCACTCATTTCTAAATATTTTCTAATTTTTGTTTTTCTTTGACCTGTAGGCTCTTTATTTGGAAGTGTGTTTCTTAACTTTCAAACATGGTTCTTTAAATTTTTTGTTACTGATTTCTAAGTCAACCATATTGTCAGAGAATATTAGAGAAAGAATGAGACCATAGATATGGTTGTATTTATTTGTAGAGATGTGCTTTATTGTATGCGATTGATTTTTTGTAACTATTCTATGTGTGTTTGAAAGGAATATATGGATTGTTAGATCAAGCTTTTTATGTTCACATCTTCCTTCATTTTTTGATCTGCTTGATTAATTACTGAAAGGTTTGTTAACATCAGCCACTGTGATGGTGGATTTATGGTTTTCAGTTTTTGTTTTAAATACTTTGAGGCTGAGGAATTAACCCATTATTCTCGTTATTACGTCGTGGCCGCCTTTATCTTTACTAATGTTTCTACCTGAAAGATTTATGCCAATAGTCACACCATCCTTCTTTTGATAAGTATATATGCCTTGTATATCATTTTCCATTCTTTCAGTCTTTCCATATTCTCATGTCTCAAATATCCATTGTACATAGCATAGAACTAGATTTCTTTTGTAACTTAGTCTGACAATGTTTGTCCTTTACTAGAATATATAGTCCATTTGCATTTTTCATTATTACTGATATTTGGATTTTTGTTGTTTTTCTTTCTTGCCTCTTTTGTGACCCCCCCCCATACAATTTTTTTTCCCCCTTTTACTAGTTTGGAAGTTAGATATTAAGTTTCTTGTCTCATATTGGTTCCTTTCGGAATTGTAACATGAATTCCTTATCAACGTTTAAAATTAATCAAGGTCTTTACCCTCTCCATATACAAAGGCCAGTAATTTGCCTAGCTTTGCTCATATATTTAACACTTTCTTGGCTCACTCTTCTATGTCTAGAATCATTTATGCTTAAAATACATTTTTTAGAATTTGGATGTGTCTGCTGGAAAAAAAACTTATTTCTGTTTGCCTTTTTTTAAAGATAATTTTCTAGGTTTGGAATTCTAGATTGGCTAATTATATTCTCAACATATTGAAGATATTTTTTGGCTTCCATTATTGATTTTGAAAAGTCAGCTATCAGTCTTAATAGTTTCTAATTTGAAGGCAATTTATCTTCTTTCTCTGCTTGCTTTGAAAATCCTATTTTTGTCTCTGATATTCTGTAGTTTATGATGTGTTGATTGTGATTTCTTTTTATTCAGCTTGGGATTTGTTGTGCTTCTTGTTTTCATTGATTCTGAAAAATTGTCATTCTCTCTTAAATATTTTCCCATTCTCTTTTCTGGAATTCTGTATATCTATATGTATATCAAATCATCTTACTTTATCTTCCATTTCTCTTAATTTCTTTTTAAGTTTCCATCTCTTTGTAAATCTGTGCTACATTCTGGAAAATTTCTTCTGATGCATCTCTCAGTTCATGGATTCTCTCTTTAGCTGTGTCTGATTTGCCTTAAGCGCACCTATTGAATTTTAAAATTCAGTTACAGTTTTTATTTTAGTATTTCATTTTTACTTTTTTTTTTTCAAATTACTTTGGTCATTCTTTTTAGATTTTTCTGCTTATTTTTCAAATAACTATGTTAACTATGGGTTTGCTTTAGTTTGTTTCTTTCCTTTGTCTGCTAATTTCCAGTATCTAGGTTTTTTATGGGTCCCATTTCTGGTTCCCATTTTTGGTACCTTCTATTCTTGAATGCTTAATGATTTTCTTTTCTTTTTCTCATCTTTCTTTTTTGTTTCTTAAGGTAGTCATTTTTGTTTCTGTTTTTTTGGTAGGATTTTTTGAGGCCTGGGACAAAGGTGGACTTCCAGGAGAGTGTTTGCTTTTGCCACTGCCCAGGCACCTGAGTAGACTTTTGCTCTGGGACCACTTTATATTCGAAGTTTTCAAAACCACCCATGTGTAAATTGGGTTGCAAACCTGAGTGGTGACTGATTTTGGTTACATATTCTCAGGGACATGTTTTTTTCTTCTTCAGTTTAGCACCATGATTCCAGGCAGGCAGTTTCAAAATGTATAACTCAGTGGGATAGAAAAAACACACAAGTAACTATTACAGAGTATAGTAAGAGTTATGTATGAAAGCCTGCAGTGATACAGGGGAAGGATCAAATATGTCTACTTGGGTTTAGAAAGTTTTCATAGTGATGGAAATCTTTGATAGGTGTCTCAAAAAATGAGTCTTTGGACTTGGGAAGCAAGAAGGAACCAAATGAGCAGATAAAAAGCACAGAGAACTTTTAAAGGATAATTGAGATTGATCTAAAATGGGTGCAGTCTGAGAAACAAACTGAGGGTTCTAGAGGGGAGGGGTGGGGGGATGGGTTAGCCTAGTGATGGGTATTAAAGAGGGCACGTTCTGCATGGAGCACTGGGTGTTATACGCAAACGAATCATGGAACACTACATCAAAAACTAATGATGTAATGTATGGTGATTAACATAACATAATAAAAAAATAAAAAAATAAAATGGGTGTAGTGCAGGATATATGGTATGTTTCTTGGAGCAGTTGGTTATAAATTTATAAAAGGATAAATTGAAGTCAGATTGCAGAGAGCCTTGAATGTCTTGACTAAGGAATTTAGATTTTCTTAAACGTCAGGTGGGCCATCAGATATTTTTAAATAGGAAAATGATGTTATCGGATGTCTGTTTTAGAAAAGTAACTGACTGCAGTGTGGAAGAGGAATTGGAGAAAAACCAGAAAAGCTAAAATTTATCTGAATAAATTATATTGATTAGTTTCTTCATATGCATCCTCTCCACCCCCCACTGTCCCACCTTCCCCAGTCATCAGCAAGACTCTCAGCTCTGCCATCAAGCTTTTAAGTTGTTAGTGATCAACTGCTTTTCCATTTCTCTCAACAACTCTTCTAAACCTTTATTATTTTTTTCAGGCTTTTTACTCAACTTTGTTCCTATTGTTCAGAACAGCCTATGGGTGTGCCTCCTGTTTCAGGTGATCTCACTCACCTTTCAGCTTCTCACTTTCTGACTGTAAAATTATATCTGTATTGATTTTCACTTCATTTCATTTTTGTTTATGGCCACTTTGTTTTAACCTATATTCCTGGCTCTGACTTCTACCTTCTCTGGGACCTTGCTCCATCTGTTGTTTATTTTGATTCATCTTTAACCACTTTCTCTTAAGGGATTCTTAGTATAAACATATTTGCATATTCCTCCCCAAAATGTAATCACTCTCTTCCCCATTCTGTATTCTCCCTTAACTTCCGTCTTTTCAACCAGATTCCTTGAAAGGCTAGCCTTCTTCACTTTACCTCTCAATCCAATACAATCTGCTTTTCTACTCTTCACTGAAACTAGTCAGGGCAGTTACTTTGATGTAATTACAAAATTATTTTTAATTTTCCTTCGTTTTTTTATTTCATTCTTCCATTCATTCAAAATTTGAGCACTTTATTCCAGGCCCTTGGAAATCTCTCCATGAACAAAATAGTCATTTATGCCTTTATGGGCTTGTGTTTTAGAAAGGGGGAAGAATAAATATGATTCGTAAGTAACAGTTATGGAAAAAGTATAGCAGGGTAAGTAGGGAGATGGCAGGTATAGATTGCAGTATTAATGAGTGATCAGGAGAGGCCTGAATTTGAAGATGAGATTTAAACAAGGGCTTTGAAGACCATGAGGGGATAGCCAAGTGGATATCACGGAAGAGCTTTCTAGGCAGATAATAAATAGCTAGAGCAGTGATTTTCTAACTTTGGTCCTTGGACCAGCATTACCTGGGAACTTGATAGAAATGCAAATGTTGGGGTGCCTGGGTGGCTCAGTCCCTTAAGCAGCTGCCTTGGGCTCACATCATGATCCCAGAGTTGGGGGATCAAGCCTCGCATCCCTCTCCCTGCTCTGTGGGCCTCTCCCTGCTCTGTGGGGAGTCTGTTTCTCCCTCTGCCCCTCACCCCACTCGTGCTCTCTCTCTCGCTCTCTCAAATAAATAAAAATCTTTTATTTATTTACTTATTTTTAATTTTTTTTAAGATTTTATTTATTCATTTGAGACACAGAGATAGCATGAGCAAGGGGAGAGGCAGAGGGAGAGGGAGAAGCAGACTCTCCGCTGAGCCAGGAGCCCCGTGTGGGGTTCGATCCCAGGGTCCTGGGATCCAGCTCTGCATCGGGCTCCCTGCTCCACGGGGAGCCTGCTTCTCCCTCTCCCACTTCCCCTGCTTGTGTTCCCTCTCTTGCTGTGTCTCTCTCTGTCAAATGAATAAATAAAATCTTTAAAAAATAAAAAAATAAAAAAAAAAATGCAAATGCCCAGACCCTATCCTAGATCTGCTGAATTGGAAACTGGAAATGGGGCCCAACAATCTATATTTAACAAACCTTCTTGTTGATTCTAATACCTGGTAAAGTTTGAGAATCAATGAACTAGAATAACTACTGTTAAGGCAGAAGGGTACCTGGCATATTTGGGTAATAATAGGGAGGCCTGTGCCACTAAAGAAAAGAGAGTGGGGGTGCTGAATAGTGGGAGAGAAGAGGTCAGAGATGATTGGTTGGGATAGATCATGTAGAGCCTCATAAGAATTTTGTTTTTTATTCTAAGTGAAATGTGAGCTACTACAGGGTCTTGAACAAAGGACTAGTAATAATTTATTTTATATTCTCAAAGGACCATTCAGGCCACAATGTTGAGAATATTCTATAGGGAGTAGACATATCTGTTATATTCAGAGATGTTTTTCTTGATAAATGTGAAATTTTGGGGTTTCAGTAGTACCATACACATCTGGAATTTCTTATAACCTTCTGATTTTCTTCTTAATAGTTTTCCTTTGTAATTTCTTAACTGTTGATGTCCTCTGTGTTCCATTCTCCAAGGGTGGTCTTAATTATATGGTTTTAACTACCACCTATGTCTTGATGATTGTCTTTAGCTCAGTTTAGAATTCTGGATAATAATTTTACAAATACTGCATGACTGCACAAAACCAATTTTCATCTTGGAAGTATTGAGTCAGAATTGAAATAATTGTATTGTAGAGACCCATAACAGTGGTAGGACAGTGCCTAACTACATGTTTGGTGAATTAAACAATTACCTGCTTTTATAAACTTTGTGTGAAGTTAGATTTATAGTTTGAAATTTATGGTTTGTACTTGTTTTTAAGGTAGCTTTGTGCTCATAAGGTACTGCCAGCTTAATGTAAATTCAGTTATTGAAATAATTTTAGTTCAGAAGTCATTTTATCAGAGTACAGTTTTAACTTATTTAATATTTTGAATCATTTTGCCTGATAATTTTCAGAAATGAGGCTGATATGAAAAGTTTGGTCAGATTTTCATTCTAATAGCATTCTTTCCTTCTCGGTCAGAGATTGTGAAAATGAGAGACTCCTTAAAATAATTACTACCGAATATCATACGCATTTTATTTTATAATGATGGTAGCTGTTTTTCAGAGTATTCAAAGTATGCTGTTTTATTTTAAAGGATTAGAAGATAAAGAACAAAATTTAACAAGAAGAATTAGTGCCTCAGACATTCTATCTGAAAAGGTAAGATCCTGCTTTTTGGGACTGGGTGTCTCTGTAAGACTGATTCTTATACTGCTTTGCTCTGTTCCTTTGAAAGGAGATTCTGTCTTGCTTTCCACTCATTTCCTTTACATCATTTCTTTCATCATTACTTCCATTTGGACATAAGCCTCAAAGATAAGAAAATCTGGAGAGGGGGCGCCTGGGTGGCTCAGTCGGTTAAGCATCTGCCTTCGGCTCAGGTCATGATCCCAGGGTCCTGGGATCGAGCCCTACATCGGGCTCTCTGTTCAGCAGGGAGCCTACTTCTCCCTCTCCCTCTGCCTGCTGCTCTGCCTACTTGTGCTCTCTCTTTCTCTCCCTGTCAAATAAATAAATAAATAAATAAAATCTTTAAAAAAAAAGAAACAGGTGAAATTAATAAAGAAAATCTGGAGAGATGTCCTTCAGTATCTTTGTGCTGGGTTCAGTTAAATTGAATTTAATTGAAGTATTTTTAAGAGTTAAAATAATTTTTTCAGCTCATTTGTTATATATATTTCCCAACAGTGGAAAGGGTATCTGTGTCCTGGTTTGGATAAACTGAAGTAGTGGAATACATGGTGGCAATTCAGTTAGGCATTTATAATAGTTCATAGTAAAGTGAAACCAGTAGGAAGGACCGACTGTTTTCTTTATGCTTAGGAGTTAAGTAATTTAATTGAATATTAGACAAAATGTGATTGTAATTCACGTATAAGCAAAAGTTAATAGGTAAGTGGGTCTTACCCTTTTTTGAGTCTTAGTCTCTTTTGATTGCCTCCTTCTCTATACATGCACATAAAAGAAAAACAATTTTGCATTTAATTTCAAAGGATGGGGAGGCCAGAGGACTCCTAATACGTCTCTCCCCACCATATCCATGTACTCCAATTAAGAATCTGTGCTTAGTTTGCCTGACATTTTCAATTATATCTTAGCTAAAAAGTAGAGAATAGATTTTTAAAATTATCTTAAAAAGATAGAGTAAAAAAATTAAGAGGATATTTCAATTGGAAAAAAGCTTTCTAACATGCACTCTTTTTTTTTTGTTAAGATTTTATTTATTTCAGAGAGAGAGAGAGAGAGCACAAGCAGGGGGAGTGGCAGAAGGAGAGGGAGAAGCAGACACCCCGCTGAGCAGGGAGCCTGATGCAGGGGCAGGGGCTCCATCTCAGGACCCTGAGATCATGACCTGAGTCGAGGGCAGATGCTTAACCAACTGAGCTACCGAGGTGCCCCTCAAACATTCACTCTTAAGCTATTTTCCTCTTAGCTTCCCTGAAGAAAAATCTTGGGTGTTCAAAATATTTTAAATATTCAGATAAGTATCTGTAGTTTTAGGTCATGTAATGTTCAAATATAAGTAAATTTAAAGAATTATAAAATGTGTATTTTTTTAAAAGTTTGCAAATTTCAGTCTTGACATTCAGTGTACCTGTTCTCTGTGTTACTTGTAAAACTAGTAAATCACATGTTTATGGAACTGCTTCATTCTTTATTTTTGATCTCTCCTGGGTTGAATTTTTCTTGCATTTGTTGTCATCAGATTTTTACTTTCTTGTTTGGGAAGCTCAGTTAAATGCTGATCTCTGACCCTTAACTTCCCTTTGGATCATCCTATTCCATCAGTTACACTCATCCCCTCTAACCCTTCAATTTACATATGCACACACACCCTCCACAGGTTGATCTTCTGTCTATATCCTAGGGATTGGATTAGGGTGTAGGGCTGTGGTAAGTAGTTTAGTTTCCTTACTTTACTTATATTGCCATTTAAATATTTGCTTTACAACTAACTCTAAATTCTGATCCCTGGAAGGGTTTGACTTGGTGAAATGTTTAAGGTCAAATAATAGAACTAAAAAGTTATAACTGTTTCTTTTTTTAAAGAAACTTGGTGAAGATGAAGAGGAACTGTCTGAACTACAGCTTCGTCTGTTGGCTCTTCAGTCAGCTAGTAAAAAATGGCAACAAAAAGAACAGCAGGTGATGAAAGAAAGCAAAGAAAAGTTGACTAAGACAAAAACTGTACAGCAAAAAGCTAAAACCAGTACAAAAACACATTCAGCCAAGAAAGTTAGCACTACAGGTGATCATTTCTGTTAAATTTTTTTATCTCCTATATCAATATAGTTTTAAGATTTTAATTGAGAAAGTTTTGAGTTTGGGAATTATAGGGCCCTGAATGGGGGACAGCCCTATATAAACAAAACTTGGAAGAGCAGCTGTATATTTGATTTAATGATAATGAAAATAAATTATAAAACTGTTTTCTTTTATCTAGAAAATTCTAGCTAATAGATACTGATGTTTCTGTATTTTTATTTAAAGCTAAACAGGCATTAAGGAAGCAGCAAACAAAAGCATGGAAGAAACTACAACAACAAAAAGAACAGGAAAGACAGAAAGAAGAGGATCAGAGGAAACAAGCTGAAGAAGAAGAGAGAAGGAAAAGAGAAGAAGAAATCAGAAAAATTCGAGATCTCTCAAATCAGGAAGAGCAGTACAATCGATTCATGAAACTGGTTGGTGGAAAGAGGAGATCAAGAAGTAAGGTAAAGAGTGTAAAAATATAAAATCAAAACATTATTCAAATTTAAGTGTCCTTATTGTCTTATTTCATAAATACAGTCCACTAAGAAAAAGTACAGAGTGCTTGTGTTTGATAGAACTTGTTACAACGTTTTGGGGGAGAAGGGAAGGTTGGTTATAATTGAAAATGAGTTTTCTATTGTAGATATTAGAAATAGAAAAAATGAGAGATAAAAGTTATGGTTAGCAAAGCCTGCTTATGGCTTTTTCATCTTTATCTATTTAGAAGAAAGTAGGATTACTAAATTATGGTGAGGACTTATCGTAAAAATGGCCATACCCTAAGTATAAGGGCAGAATTTCATTAGTGGTTTTTTTTTTTTTTAACATTTGTTTAGTATTGTAGAATTGAAAGTGTGTCATGACTAATTGGCCTGGACTATTTTAAAGAAAGTTAAATCATCGTAGCCTTAGTGCTTGTGGCTATTTTAGTTAGTTATTTAGCATTTGTGAACCTTAACTAAGTGAAGTATTGATAATGATTGTCATTGTTTTTTATGGATGGTGTCAGGCAGTAAACTGGAGATTTAATATTGATCTAGTGATATATTATCAGTGATAAATTTCAGGATTTTGAGGTTTGAAATTATACTTGTGAATGAACTATCGAAGAAGAGAGGGTTGTTAAAGAGTAAGAGCTCTTTTAATTATCGGGAGTCAGGAACTAGGTTTGCTTAAGCAAGGAATTCATAAATATACTTTGAACTTCTAAAAAGTACTTTGTTAGAATCTTTTTTAAGAGAAAAGTATTGTGTTTGCACATTACTCTTATCAATCTGGATAGATTTTGTTAGCTATGAACTGTCTTTGTGAGTGAAGCATTGTAAGAAATACAAAAAAACTACACACAAACACATCACCTAAGAATTCCTAGTTTTCAGCTGTCATCAGTGTATTCATAACTAAGATGTTACTGGATTTTTTAAATTGCTTTAAAATATAGTCTTTAGCGGCCCTCTTGGCACAGTGGGCAGCGCGTCAGTCTCATAAAATATAGTCTTTTTTTTTTTTTAAGATTTTTATTTGAGAGAGAGAGAGTGAGTAAGGGAAAGGGAGAGGGAGAGAGAATATGAAGCAGACTCTGCACTGAGCACAGAGCCCGACATGGGGCTCGATCCCACAACCAGGAAATCATGACCTGAGCTGAAACCAAGAGTCAGATGCTCAACCAACTGAGGCACCCAGGTGCCCCTAAAATATACTCTTGATGACATAAAACTTGAATTTGGTGTCATCTTACTTTACAGAGGAATATGATTTTTGATACTCCCCAGAGGACAACTGTCAATTGTTTCATAATTTCTAGCCTAAGAATAGACTAAGACAGAAAATGCTTTGAAACTGAAAAATATCTTGTGTTATTAGTCTTCAGATCCTGACCTAAGACGATCCTTAGATAAGCAACCTACTGATAGTGGAGGAGGCATTTATCAATATGATAACTATGAAGAAGTTGCTATGGATACAGATAGTGAAACCAATTCTCCAGGTATGAGCCAAAACTTGAAACATTCACATATTCACAAATTTTCATAAATGGAAAATGATCATAAAGCGACCCAAAAGCTTGAAAGAAATGTGTAATGAAAGTGATGTTTGCTGGTGAATTGTGTAACCATAGACATTTAGTGGAGTACTTTGAGAGCAAACCTCAAATATATAATATAAACCTTTCTTTCAGGTCTTTCTTTCTAGATAACATTTAAATAAACAGGCAGTGTTTAAACTCTGCTATTAACTGTTTGATCTAAAAAATGATTGTGGGGAAGGTGAGAGCACTGCTTTTAAATAAAAAAAATAAACTTTGGATCTCTTATCTTTATATCGTAGATAATTTCTGCTTTAGTTAAAAAAAAAAAAAATCTTTCTTGTTTTGGGGCTTCCTTTCTCCTTCCGGTGATGTTACTTTGTAGGAATTTGGAGATGGTAAGTGGTACTATTAGTGGCATTCAGTAGAGGCTGGTTAGAACTGGTCAGGGCAGTACTTCAATTAGACTGCATACTCTAGGATGTGACTCTTCTTGAGAGCTAGAGCCTTGCTTTAGTTGATATTCAGGGGTGATTCTGTGGGAGACCTATTTTCTCACTAATTAAAACATAAGTTTTAATTATAGCTGAGGCAGATAACAACGCAGTTGGCATTCTAGGAACTGGAATACTTAACTTGAAAGATCATATCATCAGTGTATTTCTCCCTATGGTCATATTGTCAGAACAGATAAAAATGAGAATCTTAACTTTAGTGTGTCTAGACAGAAACAAAGAAAAATCTATATGATTTGGGTAATGTTTACCAAAAGTGCTTATTTTTTGGTTATTGTTTTTAGGCTTATGTTTGATAATTTCATATTATGTTTTGATTTCAAAATTTAACTCTCTTTGGTCAGTATTAAGTTTTCTTACTTCCAGGTTCTTCAAGATAATTCATTGCCATTTCCAACTATTGACAATATTATTAATACTTTTTATTTCTATAAAATAATTTTATGAACTATGCTTTCAAAAGAATTTTGTAAAAAATTAATGGAGAATGTACTCTTTATTCAGCTTTGTCAAATTGTAGCTTTTTGCTATATTCACTACAGGTATTTATTTTTAAGAAGTAAAATGATCTAAAGGCCAATGTATTTTCAAATGGTATAACTTGGGCACAAGTCAACCGTGTAAATCATGTGGGTAATAGCCATATTGACTTGTGAGACAGCTGGGATAAAGAAGAAGCATTAGTTTTTCCCTGAGGTTATATAGTTACTGGGTAGCAAGAGTAGTCTTTGAATCTGCCATACTTCACTGACTCGTAAGAAACCACTGAAGGTAAAATGCACAATTATTTTTATCTGCTACCAGGGAAGAAAAAAATGCTAACAGTTTAATTCAGATGCATTGATTGTAACTATTTCAGAATTATTAAATGTGACAAAGTGTACATTTAATTGATTAAATACAGCAGTAGGTAGTTCTTTTCATTCCTACTGTTCGCTTTCTATACAACTTAAGTAGTTCATTTTTTCATTCCACATAAAGGGAGGAATGGAATTACGACATTACTGGTTTGTTTTTTGTTTGTCTTCTGGTTAGGACACTTTAGCAGATTGAGTGGAATTTGTTTTATTATTCCTTAAAAAATATGTTTGTAAAAAAAAAAAGTGTGTTTCTTGTCTTTTCTGCTCTGTTTCCTGTGAGATGAGTGAAGAGTGAACAAAGAGAGTTTTAAGGCACTAATTGTCAACTGAAGTTGGAAGGCTGACTTTACGATGATAAAGGACAGTATTGAATAGGTGGGGAGGTCTTATGGAGGTTAACGATATTAATTTGTACTCTGCTTAGATGTATTTGTATTTCTTCAAACATATCATAATCTTAATTTATTCCTTTCAAAGTATATTTGTTTGTAAACTCTTAACAAAAAAATTTTTTACAGCCCCTTCACCGGTGCAACCACCATTCTTCTCTGAATGTTCACTGGGGTATTTTTCTCCAGCACCATCTATTTCTTTGCCTCCGCCACCTCAGGTTTCTGTAAGTGAGATTTGATGTGATTTTTAAGAAAATTATTCTGTTGTCTTTTCTAATTTGTTTTGAAAAACTGGCATGTAACTAAAAGTAGTTAATGTTTGAAGAGAGCTTAAATTAGAATTGTTTATCAAAATCGATAGCTATGAAACCTGTAGAATAAATAGTTAATTATGTATTGGCAGGCGGTCCATTTGGGAGATTTTTTTCATAGCTAATTTTTAATCTCGTGTGTACTTTCTTTCAGTACTTAGCATGTTTCCTTTTTCCTTCTCAGCTAGTAGCTACTCCAAAAATTTATTCCAAAGCAGAATAAGATTATCTACTGTTTTGCATTATCTTCTTTGGCAGTTGGGATTTAAGTGCATTAGGATACTTTCAGAAATGAGTTCTTTCCTTTCTTCTCTTTTGATGAATACAGTTATTTTTAATTTGAAATTTCAGCTAAAGAATGTTGTATGTAGAATTTAGTTTCTTTTTTTCCAGCTTCCTTTTAAAAGAACTGCCAGGCCCTCATTTAAAAAAAAAAAGAAAAAGAAAAAAGGAAGTGGGGGAATCATAAAGTAAAAGTTCTGAAGTTATTTCTAGATTGAAAGAACCTACAGACCAAGTTGGATCTCTCAGCCATTTCACACTTTCTAGGTGGACATCTGATGTCCTCCTTGGAAGCTTAAGTAAGGTGAGGGGAATATTAGAGCACAGAGTGAGAGGAAACTTTTTTTTTCTTCTTCCTTGAAATGTTTCCTTTTGGGAAATGGAGAATGGATGAACTAAATGCCAGGGAAATTCTGGCAGTTCTTTGAAACAAAAATATATCCAAACTCAGAGATTTGTGTAAATTTAGTTTTCTTTATAAATATAAGAAGCCATCACACAAGCATTTAAGAGATTCTTCTTGACAGTTCTTGAGATACTCAGGACTATTTCCAGAATCTCTTTGGTCCCTAATTTTTGTTTTTTACTTAAATATCTATCATACATTCTTGGTTTTCAGTATCTTCACTTGTTTTCAGGTAGTCATCTAGAGGAGGAACCCCGTAAACTTTGATTTCTGTCTTTTGGAATACTGAATGAAAATAAGAAAGGGAATGGAGAAGTTTATATAATTACCTTAAAGTTCACAAATTAGATGTTTCAAATATTGTTGATTTTTTAATTGCAAAATTGTATTTTTTTTCATGGTTGAATATTTGATTTAGTTTTAAGATATTACAGGACACTTAGTTCACTTATGCTTACAACTAAAGTAATAAACTAAAGTTTACCTTTTTAAATTTAATGTTGCTCCAGAGATATTTGAAATTTGTAAAATTTGCGCTGTATTTATTTCTTCTCTTTTAAAAATAACTAGTCTTTGCCACCTTTGAGCCAGCCTTATGTGGAAGGCTTGTGTGTTTCTCTTGAACCTCTACCTCCTCTACCACCTTTACCACCTCTCCCACCTGAAGATCCAGAACAGCCTCCAAAACCACCTTTTGCAGATGAGGAAGAGGAGGAAGAAATGCTGCTTCGAGAAGAGCTACTTAAATCTCTTGCAAATAAAAGAGCTTTTAAGCCAGAGGTAATTTAGGTGCCTGAACCTCTAGGTGGTGCTCTTGACCCTAGTTTTAGCTTTGCTTTTCTCTGGGATTCATTGGGCTTTTCAGTAAAGTTGTGATTAAGTCTGAAGCTAATTTACTCAAGATTTTTCAAGATGACAGAAATTTCTTTTTATTTAAAAATGTTTCATATTTCTCTTTTCCTTATTTAGGAAACGTCCAGTAATAGTGATCCACCTTCACCTCCAGTTCTGAACAATTCACAGCCTGTGCCAAGAAGCAATCTGTCGATAGTCAGTATTAATACAGTATCTCAGCCTAGGATACAGAATCCAAAGTTTCACAGAGGACCTCGTCTTCCACGAACTGTGATCTCGGTAAAAACAAGCAATGTATTTAATCCTACTGTTAAACAGTTTGTGAGAAATTTTTATGAAATTTTGCTGTCTTATTCCCTAACTCCTAGTTTATTTGTATATGTACATATATTCATATATAAGTAAAAATTTATTATTTTTTATTATAGTGAAATGGGAGCAGTTTCTACACTTGAAAACTAGTAGAGTTCAGTGATAATGTTTTTGGAGAAGCATTATTTTCATTATTTCCTTTGCCATTTTTTTTTCAGTTTTTTCTATATAAATGGTCCATTCAGATTTTCCTTGTTCTAGAGTTACTTTTAGCAGATTGTATGTATGTTTTTTATTTCTCCCATCATTGTTTTATGTTTTGCTCATATTTTTCCACTTATTGGCTATACTGTAATGGCAGGATTTATTTATGATGTTTACAGATGTCCATTAAAGAGATTGCAATGACAGTTTCTTTTTATCTTGTTTTCCAATGGCTTTGAAGTAAAATAACTGGAGCAAAGCCAAGTTGAAATCTTGCCTCTGTTAGGTAAACCCATTTTGGCCACTTACCCTCTCTATATTAACCACAGAAGCCAAATGTTTTGTCAATAACTATGTAGAATTATTAATTTTTTGTTTGGTTGTAAGATAGCCAATTTAGGTAACATTATGGTTCTTACAGAAAGTTGGAGAAAATGGGGTGCCTGGGTGGCTCAGTCGATTAGGCATCCGACTCCTGGTTTCGGGTCAGGTTGTAATCTCAGGGTTGTGGGATAGAGCGCCTGCTTAAGAGTCTTTCTCCCTCTCCCTCTGCCCTCAAAAGAAATTTGGAGAAAATAAACTTAATGAGAAAGGTGATCATAGTAGTGTCTCGAAAGACTGAAAATGTAGAATATGTGGTGGGCAAATAACCAGTATTGGTGAAGTGGGACAAAGTTAATTATGCAGCATAACCATAAGAAACCATAGACTGTCTACTTGGAGTCCATTTTTTTAGGAATTGAAATTCAAGAGGTTAAATGACTTATCCAAGGCCACACACATCTAATTGAGGTAGAGCCAAGTAAAGAATAGTTACTTTTGTCGTCAAAAGTAACAAATATCTTTTCA
The DNA here is from genome assembly GCF_002201575.2 of Neomonachus schauinslandi. Lineage (NCBI taxonomy): Eukaryota > Metazoa > Chordata > Mammalia > Carnivora > Phocidae > Neomonachus > Neomonachus schauinslandi. Next base: position 45,341,018 of record NC_058407.1, read on the forward strand.
GCTCCCAAAGCATAAGTCAGTGGTTGTAACACTGAATGATTCAGATGACAGTGAGTCTGATGGAGAGGCTTCCAAGTCAACAAATAGTGTTTTTGGTGGATTGGAGTCCATGATTAAAGAAGCAAGACGAACTGCTGAGGTAAGTGCAGTAATGAAAAATGAAAAGAAAGATGATTTATTGATAGTCATTAAAGCTTTTTTTTTTCCTTCCTGAAAATTAGACCTTAGAGGTCTAGATTTTTAATATATTGAATTGTGGAAATATTTTAAGTATTTGTGTTATTTAGGACTTTACATAATGAAGAATGTATAAATTTAATTAGATTTAACTATTAAAAATCTATTTTTTTCCAATTGACTAGTCCTTTTTTCAAAATAGTAAAAATTGAGTGGATAATTGTCCTCTGTACTAAGGAAATTTATTGCTTTGAAAATTCTATCATATTACCAGAAAACAGTTTTTATTAAACTACATAACCTAAATACAACTTTTACCCCTATTTTTACTGTACATATGTTGGTTACATATGATTTAGTTCGATTATTTTAAAACTGTAGAGCTTAGTGGATCATACAGTTAAGTTGTGGTTAACAGGCTGCATTGTTTTAAGAAAAGAAATAGAAAATAATTATGAAGTTATTTCTAAATACATAAATGTGCACTGGGTTGCGATGTAAAATATAAATCTCGGTGTGGGACTATTGGAAGCTGTTGATCTGGTTGACTTCAACTGTTTTCTAGCAAGCTTCAAAACCGAAAGTACCTCCAAAATCTGAAAAAGAAAATGATCCCATGCGAACACCTGAAGCTTTGCCTGAAGAAAAGAAGATTGAATATAGATTGTTAAAGGAAGAGATTGCCAAGTAAGTGACATTTTTTGTAATTAACTCTAAAGGTATGTGCTATTTCAATACTTAACTTAGTCTTTATACAGTTTATTGGCATTGGGAAATGAGTGGTGCTGATTTTACCCAAGATGCAGAGTTCATGTTTTTATAACTCACAGTAGGGGGAGCCAGATGATCATGTATAGACTTGAATACAGTGATGCACTGAGATATAAACAGCTTGGAAAAAGATGAAAGCTATTATAAAGGAGAACTACACTGTCAACTTTTTTACACTTTAAACATATAATTTTATTTGTCACCTATACCTCAGTAAAGCTGAAAAAATACTTCGGAGAATCAGCAGTATTCTTCTTCTTTTAAATTAAAGTGTAGTTGACACACAATGTTGCACTAGTTTCAGGTGTAAAACATAGTGATTTCACAACTCTATACTTAGTCTGTGCAGACCATCAACTTTGAATGCCAGCTTGGTCATGCATATTGGTCATCATTATTAGTATGATTAATATTTTTATTTTATGAAATAGGATAGATCTTTAAAGATAAATAATTTTAGTTTATTCTTTGGTTAATTTATTTAGTTAATTCATCTACTTTTATTGATTATTTTAGTCGAGAGAAACAGCGTTTGATTAAATCAGATCAGCTGAAGACCAGTTCATCATCCCCAGCAAACTCTGATGTGGAAATTGATGGGATTGGCAGAATAGCAATGGTTACTAAGCAGGTTACAGATGCAGAAGCAAAACTTAAAAAACATAGGTGAGCCTTTTTATCTGATTAAATTCTGATACGTGTTTAAATGTTCCCGTATTAGGATGATATATTTTTGTGGTTGTATGTCAGTAACAGGTATACTGTATGATTACAGATTCTTTCATACTTGGTAAAACTATAGAAGACTGTCATTTTATTGAATTGCACATTTACATAAAGTAATAGTATTAATGTTTAAATAAAAATATCAAGGGCACCTGGGTGGCTCAGTCGTTAGGCATCTGCCTTTGGCTCAGGTCATGATCCCAGGGTCCTGGGATCGAGCTCCATATCGGGCTCCCTGCTCGGCGGGAAGCCTGCTTCTCCCTCTCCCACTCCCCCTGCTTGTGTTCCCTCTCTCGCTGTGTCTCTGTCAAATAAATAAATAAAATCTTTAAAATAAATAAATAAATAAAAATAGCAAGACTTCAAAGGAGATTTGTTTCCCTTCAGATATATACATGGCTTATTCATTGCTAAAAACATTTATGAAACTCCTTGTTTTGGAATTTTCTTTAAAACTTGGACATCTTTTTGAAATACCTTTATTGAAAGCATATTGTTGTTGTTAAAAGTGGGCTTGATTGGGGTGCCTGGGTGGCTCAGTCGTTAAGCGTCTGCCTTTGGCTCAGGTCATGCATGATCCCAGGGTCCTGGGATCGAGCCCCGCATCTGGCTCCCTGCCCCGCGGGAAGCCTGCTTCTCCCTGTCCCACTCCCCCTGCTTGTGTTCCCTTTCTCACTGTGTCTCTCTCTGTCAAATAAATAAAATCTTTTAAAAAAAAAAAAAAGGTGGGCCTGATTGTTGGAAATAGTCATTACGCAGTCTGTTCAATAAGACACATAGTCAAATATGGTGTTATTATGAATGTGTGAATATTAAAGTTACAATCCTAAACTTACATGTTCTGTGAAATTACTGTGTTGAGTGGTGCTTTAAAATTTTGAAAATATATAACCTCAAAATGAACATCATAGAATTCATTAGCATATTTGGGGAAGTTATTTTATTGAGGTATAATTGACATATATTAGTTTCAGGTGTATAACATGATATGGTATTTATGTATATTATGAAATGATCACAGTAAGTTTAGTAACATCTGTCCCCATATATAGTTACAGATTTTTTTCTTGTGATGAGGACCATTAGCATATATTTGATAGAAATGATTATATTCTATTATGGCTATACATCTTTTTCACTCCACACACCTTGAAATCATTAGTTAGTGAAGAACAAAATAGCTTTGGTTAACATCAACACTTGTGAGTTTTGTTCTGATAGTCCCCCTGTAAGGGGGCACTATGTAATATGTAAGGGGGAGGTTCTGTTCAAGGATGGTAAGACTTTCCTTATTCTGTTTTTATTAACTAATTCTTAAACTTCAAAGCTTGATTGTAAAAATTGATTGCAGTGATGAATTAACTCTTAATGTTAAAAATCATTAGCAATGGGCGCCTGGGTGGCTCAGTTGGTTAAGCGACTGCCTTCGGCTCAGGTCATGATCCTGGAGTCCCGGGATCGAGTTCCGCATCGGGCTCCCTCCTCAGCAGGGAGTCTGCTTCTCCCTCTGACCCTCCCCCCTCTCATGCTCTCTCTCTCTATCTCATTCTCTCTCTCAAATAAATAAATAAAAACTTTAAAAAAAAATCATTAGCAATATATAAATAATTTAATGGTTTTTAAAACAAGCTTCAAAAGTTCATCCACCTATAGTTAATTAACAAAGGGAAAAAGTAGAAATTTACAACCACTTTGGTACTCTTTATTTTTTTGAATCATGAAAAACAATGTAATTTGGAGTGTTTTGGTAAGGCACCATAGATAGCTCAAGGACTTAGCGACTATGTAAATTTTTTATAAGTAAACAGAAGTATGTTCTCTTCTCCATTTCTGAACAAGATGTTGGAGATATTAAGTATTCTGAACAAAATAAAATACATTTAAAAATAGTCTTTATAAATGTCTTCAGCATTTTATTACTTCTAAAGTATGACATTATTTTATGCACTAAGAAAGAAAACCTGCTGCTAGCCAAACTATATGATACACAGTAATGCTAAGACATTACTGATATTAAAGATTTGAGAAATGTGCTTCAGAAATGAAATGCTGTGGTGACTGTGAATCTCCAGAATTATCAATAAGAAATGGTATGGTATATGTTTTAAAAGAGATTAAAATAAATTCATTTAGGTTCCATTTATTTAGTAGCTTCAATAAAAAGTGAAAAGGTTTTAAAAAATTCTTTGTCTTTCTCTTCCCCATTCTGTCACATATTGTCTTTTTTTTTTTTTTTTTTTTAAAGATTTTATTTATTTATTTGAGAGAGAGAGCACATGAGAGGGGGGAGGGAGGGTCAGAGGGAGAAGCAGACTCCCTGCCGAGCAGGGAGCCCGATGCGGGACTCGATCCAGGGACTCCAGGATCATGACCTGAGCCGAAGGCAGTCGCCCAACCAACTGAGCCACCCAGGCGCCCACATATTCTCTGTCTTTATGATTCCTTCTAGATGTCAGTTGTTGTGACTGTTGAAATATGATAGCTTCTGGGAAAGAGCCTTCATTTTTTTAACCATAATATTCAGTAGTTGAGAAAATGAAAATCTCTACCCATAAATTTACGTTTTTGTCCTGTTTTTATTCTCATTTCCAAACTTTACTTCTGTATATTGTTTAGAAATTTAGACTTCCTTTTCCCCTTGCTTGATTTGCTTTAGATAAAATGAGTTAGAGTTTTGTAAGTGTGCTTGATTGTTTATCAGATGTTTATTTGTGTGTATATTAAGAGCATTATAAATGATGTTAAACATAGCAGTTTTCCGTCCTGAGTCCTCATCTTTCAGGAGTCCTGTATGGTCAGAGTCAGTCATACCTAGTAGTGATTTTTCAACTGTAATTCACATTACTCAGACTTAAATGATTTTTTAAGAAAACGATCAGACCCATAGTTGCTTTTGCAAAATGTAATAATGTCTATTTGAATACCTATGTGATTAGTGAATATGAAAATAGTCACCCTTTTAAATTTTTATCTGTACATTATCAGTATGTGTATTTTTAAGATTATTTATTTGAGAGAAAGAGTGCTTGCATGCAGTGGGGTAGGGGCAGAGGGAGAGGAAGAGAAAGTCTTAAGCAGACTTCCTGCTGAGCGCAGAGTCCGTCATGGGGTGCCATCTCACCACCCAGAGATCACCACCTGAAGTGAAACCAAGAGTTGAATGCTTAACCTACTGCGCCACCCAGCCACCCTGTCAGTATATTTTGTAAAACAAGCTACTGCTTTGTAAATTTTTTATTCTGATGGTGTTAGTCTATGAGTTTAGAAAAACATAAGAATTTTGTTATTTCTCAATTAGGATTCTCTTGATGAAAGATGAATCTGTTTTAAAGAATCTCGTACAGCAAGAAGCTAAGAAGAAAGAATCTGTTCGAAATGCTGAAACAAAGATTACAAAACTTACAGAACAGCTTCAGGCAACAGAGAAAATTCTCAGTGTCAACAGAATGTTTTTAAAGAAGCTTCAGGAACAAGTAATGTTCTTTTTTTACATTAAGATATTGTAGTCTCATGTTTACTGCACATTTTTATGGTCCACATTTTTTGTAAAACAAAACCATAAACCAAAGCCATCAAAATGTATAACCTTTGTACTGTTTTCCATTGTGACATAATATTGGAATATTTTTATATTCAGGTGAATACCCTAAGCCTGCTGTGTTTAAGAAAGTATTTCCTCTCCTAAGGTTTACATTTACATTTCCAGAATTATCCTGTATTTTCAGATTCACAAAGTTCAACAACGTGTTACCATTAAGAAAGCTTTGACTCTCAAGTATGGGGAAGAGCTTGCTCGGGCAAAGGCAGTGGCTAGTAAAGAAATAGGAAAACGTAAACTGGAACAGGATCGCCTTGGAGTAAGTTGTTTGTAGGAATATTTTATTTTTGGAAAGGAGAAGGTTTTCATGATACTTTTGAGGGTAAGAGATGTATAAAATAACTCCAGTTTTTCCCTGTGTATTCAGAAAGATTAAAGCTTTGTTTTTAAGTGACATCCACAATTTTGGAAGCTTTATTTTATAGTTATTGTTTTGGCTTTGTTTTTTGTTTTTCATAGGTTATAGATTAACTGGCATAACTGTTGGGGACTTTTGTAAAACTATTTTATTCTCGTCAGTGATTTAGTTTTATAATGTTGGCATTGTATTGTAGAGATAACACATTTATCTTACCAAAAATTGTTTCTGAAATCATAGTGATGTAAAATCTGTATCATTTTTTTCCCCCAGCCAAACAAAATGATGAGACTAGACAATTCTCCAATATCAAGTCCCAGGAAACATTCAGCAGAACTGATTGCTATGGAAAAAAGACGATTACAAAAGCTAGAATATGAATATGCCCTGAAAATTCAGAAACTAAAAGAAGCCCGGGCCCTTAAAGCAAAGGAACAACTAAATATTGCTCCAGTTGTGGAAGAGGAACCCGAATTTTCTTTACCTCAACCATCACTTCATGATCTGACTCAAGATAAATTAAGTCTGGACACTGAGGAAAATGATGTTGATGATGAGATTTTGTCTGGTTCAAACAGAGAACGAAGAAGATCATTTTTAGAGTCTAATTCTTTTACTAAACCTAATCTTAAGCACACTGATACACCTAACAAAGAATGCATCAACAAACCTACTAAGAATACGGTGGAAAAACCAGAACTTTTTCTAGGGTTAAAAATCGGTGAATTACAAAAATTATATTCAAAAGCTGACAGCTTAAAACAGTTGATTTTGAAAACCACCACAGGCATTACAGAAAAGGTTTTGCATGGTCAGGTAACTGAACATTTCATATGCTTTATAAAATCTAGGATTCACCCTAGCCTTATTTGTTTTATGTAATTATTGTTTTCTTTTGCAGGAGATTTCTATGGATGTGGATTTTGTGACAGCACAGAGTAAAACAACAGAAGTGAAGCCGTGTCCTTTTAGACCCTACCATAGTCCTCTTCTAGTTTTTAAGTCCTACAGGTATAAAAGAAAGATTCAATAAGCTTGAATTTCAGGACTGCTCCTTGATTGTAATGACAGTATAACCTTGGATATTTCATGATAATGAAAAAAAATAATTGTGTCATGGTAACTAAAAAATGAACTTGTCCTTTTAGGGAAAATAAAATTGTCTTGTTAGATTTGAACCATATCAGGAAGTAAGGTTTAGCTCATACTGGGTTTATTCTTACCAAATCCTAATTTCTGGTTACTGGGGGAATTGTGGAGAATTCTGGATTATGGTCTGTTAGGGATTTTAGGAAAAACAGAGTCAAATGAGAATTTTTAAGTTTTAAAAAGAATTTTACCAGTATTCTAAGTAATGCATTGGCCAGCTTTCATGAAATTGATTTAGACATTCTCAGTTGATTAACTGTGGAGGTTGTCACTTTTGGAAGTTCTGAGACTGTTAAGTGGGTAGGATTTAATCATAAAATAGTAAAGCACCTATCAGGTAGTATAGGCTCTTCCCCTAGTTTTTTTTGTTGGCTGGTAACGTGCAAGAAATACCGGTGTTGGGGCACCTGGGTGGCTCAGTTGGTTGAGCGTCTGCCTTCAGCTCAGGTCGTGATCCCAGGGTTCTGAGATTGAGCCCCACATCAGGCTCCCTGCTCAGCAGGAAGCCTGCTTCTCCCTCTCCTGCTGCTCCCCCTGCTTGTCCTCTCTCTGTCAAGTAAATAAATAAAATCTTAAAAAGAAATACCAATGTTATATACCATTTTATTATGTGATAAGAAAACACTACTTTCAAGGATTTTATTAGAGTAAGAGAGAAAGAGCACGAGCAGGGGGGGAGGGCAAAGGGAGAGGGAGAGAATCTTAAGCATACTCCCACCGAGCAGGGAGCCTGCTGCAGGGCTCGATCCCACAACCGTGAGATCATGACCTAAGCTGAAATCAAGAGTCAAACGCTTAACCAACTGAGCCACCCAGGCACCCAGAAAACACTACTTTTAAAATACAGGGTTTTTTGTTGTTGTTTTCTGTTTTAGATCTTTTGTGTTCTAGGTATAAAAAAGTTGTCCCTATCATTGATAATTGTTTTCTTAGAGTTGATAATTGTTTTTTTAGAGTTCATTTTGATATTAAGTTAGATAAATAGTAAGCTCAAGGCATAGAAATTTTAATTAAGAAAAATGAAAAATTTCATAATTTTCTGGGCAGTGTTTATGGTGCATAATGTGCCTGTCCACCTTTCTTCTCTTTAGATTTAGTCCATACTATCGAACCAAGGAAAAACTTCCTTTAAGCTCGGTATCATATAGTAATATGATTGAACCAGATCAGTGTTTCTGCCGTTTTGATTTAACAGGAACATGTAATGATGATGATTGTCAGTGGTGAGTAGTTTTTATTTGTGAATATTTTATAATCTAAAAGGCAGTCTTGGTTATTTAACTTTGGTATGTACATGATTATCTTTTCTGTGCTGTCATTTTATTTTAGGCAGCATACACAAGACTATACACTTAGCCGAAAACAGCTATTCCAGGACATTCTGTCATATAATCTGTCTCTGATTGGTTGTTCAGAGACAAGCACGGATGAAGAAATTGCTGCTGCAGCAGGTATTTAAAGACCTCTTATTGTTCTCCAGGTGAAAATTTGAATGTAGGCAATTAAAAATTTTTATGTTCAGTTGTTGACATATTTAAGTAGTTGTAATAATTCAGTACATTCCTTACGTCATTTTACCCACATTTGCTCTAATATAGTAGTCACTAGCCATATCTTGCTATTCAAATATAAGTTAATTAAAATTTCTTCCTTAGTTGCATTAGCCACATTTCAGGTGTTTGATAGCTGCTTTTGAGCTCAATAGCTTATTAGTGGTAAGTGCTTACCAATAGGATAGTGCAGATATAACACATTCCATCATTGTGGGAAGTTCTTTGGACAGAGCTCATCTAAATAGTTCAGTTGATTTAGAAGAATATATTAACGTATTTGTATAGCAATTTTATTAATGATTTTTAAACAGGCCCCTATTTTTATTTATTATTGTTTTAAAAAATAGAGAAGGATTGGAAATTAAGATGAATGTGGTTTCAAATTCTACAAAGAAATAAAAAGGACTTTATACACTTTGATATTATGGAAAGCATAGATTTCTGTGACATTGTGAATAAATACTGTTAAAGTTTTCTCCAGATTTATTGCCAAATAATAAACCTTAAACTGCAAGTATTTTGGAAGTAAAGGAATTGGTGTGTATTAAATTTAGTGTTAACCATAACCCAGAGTGATTGTAAAGTCACTGAATCTATGTGATCATTCTTAGTTTGGGACTTTAATTTTCACTTAACTTTTTAGTTTGTTTCAGGAAATACTTTTTTTTTTTAGCCCAATTTGGGTGCATGATGTAAGATTTGCCATAGTAGGTAAGGTAATGGAGGCCTTGCCTTCTAGGAGGCATACGTGTTTTTGACTAGTAACATACACTTCCTTTTAATTTTTAAATTACTCTTCACTTTGTACTCTTTAATTAGCCTTGTATCTGTAATCCATGGTTTTTATGCTTTTTATAAATGAAGATAACTCTTCTAATTTTAGAAAAATATGTTGAGAAACTTTTTGGAGTAAATAAAGATCGAATGTCAATGGACCAGATGGCTGTTCTCCTTGTTAGCAATATCAATGAAAGTAAAGGCCATAGTGAGTATCTCTCTCTCTCTCTCTCTCTCTCTCTCTCTCTCTCTCACACACACACACACACACACAAAAGGACATTGTAGTTTCTTTATGATAGCAAAGTTTCTGGTGTTATGTTCTCCAAAATATATATGCATGTGTATATATGTATGTAACATGCTGACAGGGTAGAATAAACATCTCTTTCTCTAGCGCAGAAAATATATATGTATGTCATTTCTGACTAACAATCATTTTAGCTCTTTTTGAGTATTGTTTGGGTAGCCTTTAAAACTATAAAACCTAGTTATATCAGATACTAATCTTCTCCTGTCTACTTTAGCACCTCCATTTACAACCTACAAAGATAAAAGAAAGTGGAAGCCAAAATTTTGGAGGAAACCTATTTCAGAGAATAGCTTCAGTAGTGATGAGGAACAGTCTACAGGACCAATTAAGTATGGTAAGAAGTAATTTTAGACCCTGAATCATTAAGTTGTGGTGTTCCATCTTTGTCTAACACTTTACTAATTTTTTGGTGTATGTACTAGCTTGGGCTTTTGGGGGGTTTTTTTGTTTTGTGTTTTTCTATTTTTTTTTTTTTTTTTAGAACAGTGATGCCTTTTGGCATTTGATGCAGTTCTTCATTGTGGAGGATTGCCCATTGCCTGGCCTGTGTCCTTGAGGGCAGGTGTAGTATTTTATTTTGTTTTTGAGTCTGCTTTCTGACATGCAGTAGGCTCACAGAATGAATAAATAAATGAATGAACAAAGTAAATATGAATGAGTGCTGTATTGTCAAACACATTATTGTAAGTTTGCATTATTTATTAAAGTGTGAATAATTTGTTTACAATTTGTGGATTAGATATCTAATAGATACATGCTCCCATGTGTTTATTTACATTAATGTAGTACTTTTTCTCTAAATGTAGAATAAATTATAACTTTTTTTTTTTTTTTACCTATTTAGTGAATGTGAATTATTAAGTGATACTACTTACCTTTAAAGTAGAGAGACCATACTTCTGGTTTGCCCAGCAGAATCCTAGTTTATACCTGTTATCCTGGTGTAGTTTTTAATAATACTCCTTTCACTTTTAGAAGTGTCCTGGTTTGTAAATTATGTGACACTATACCTTAAAGCTATGAACTACTGCGTATATTTTGAATCTTTAGATTTTTAGATTATTTTAAAGATGAGGCCAATTGTTTTTTTTCTTGGTCTGTGGATAAGAGAAAGTATAAAGCTAATGATACTTCTCCTTCTAGCCTTCCAGCCAGAGAACCGAATAAATGTTCCAGCTTTAGATACAGTTGTCACTCCAGATGATGTCAGATACTTTACAAATGAGACTGATGACATTGCTAATTTAGAAGCAAGTGTGCTTGAAAATCCTTCTCATGTACAACTTTGGCTCAAGCTTGCGTACAAGTACTTGAGTCAAAATGAGGGGTAGGTCCACTTCTAATCTTTGTGTCATCTGTTGCATTTATATTTTTATGTTTGAAGTTTGTTTCATTTATGGTAATCACGTTTCCATCATGGTATCAATGAAGTCTTTGTTTTTGACAAAGCCAAAAGCACTTCATTGTTTAAAAGCTATTAGAAAAACTTTGATTAGATCTTGACTTGTGTGCGTGGCTCAGTGTGTGGGTAATAAATTAGCCCCAGTTTTTAACTCTAGTAGGCTCTTATTTCTTTTTTTTTTTTTTTTTTTTTAAAGATTTTATTTATTCAGTTGAGACACAGAGATACAGAGAGAGAGAGAGAAAGCATGAGCAGGGAGAGAGGCAGAGGCAGAGGGAGAAGCAGGCTCCTCACTGAGCCAGGAGCCCGATGCGGGACTCGATCCCAGGACCCCAGGATCATGACCTGAGCCGAAGGCAGACGCTTAACCATCTGAGCCACCCAGGCGCCCGGCTCTTATTTCAAAGTAGCATTAGTTAAAACAGTAAATTCTGAGTAGTATAAGGATTGATTATTGATTTTTCTTTTTAAAAGGCAGGTGGTGATAGTATCTTTTTTTTTTTTTAAGATTTATTTATTCTTGGAGAGAGAGAGAGAGCACGTGTGTGCGAGCACACCTGGGAGAGGAGCAGAGAGGGAGAGAGAGAGAGTCCCAGGTGGACTCTGAGCTGAGCACAGAGCCCCACACAGGGCTTGATCTCATGACCCCAAGATCACAACCTGAGCTGAAACCAAGAGTCAGCCACTCAACTGACTGTGCCACCCAGGCGCCCCCAGTAGTGATAGTCTCTTAAAATAATGATAAAATCACAATAGAACAACTTAAATATTATGTTAATTTTTATTTAGAGATTTAAAGCTTGTGTAAGAACATTAAATTCTGATGAATTGACTTTTTTCTGTGGGTGGTGTTATATTACGTGTCTTCAAATAAGGTAAATAGTCATTTTTCTCACTAACCTATTGCATTTTCTAACTCCTATTTTTTGATAGTATTAGCAGTAATAATTTTTTATTACTAGGAATAGCCTTTTATTACTCTATTTAAAATTATTTAATTTTTTAAAAAAATCTTAATGTCTGTCTTAAAACTTGGTATAAAGGCTTTTTTATAGTAAGGCAGTATTACAGAATGCTAATATATCACACATACCTGAATACAGTGCTTATTTAACTTGCCTTATGTGTCATTTACATGTTAATGGGATAAGTTAACAGTGTTTTCTTTTCTGACTCATTTACTGAGTGAAGGCCAAAAGAACTGTATTATTTTATGAATAGGATCATGAGAGACAATTATCTTCTTCAAGAGATAGCAAGCTTTTGACCGTTGAAAAGAACTGTTACATTGAAAGCTTTGATATTTTGTGCTGGCAGTAGCTGGCCTTGAGGGGGAATTGTTTAACTTTTCCCATTCCCAGACGAGTGTAACTCATAAAAGGTATTGCTGAATGTGGACATACATAAAGTACATTTGAAGTTGATAATCTAGGGGTTTTATAACATTGTGTTTTTATCTGGTAAATGCTCACTAAATATCAACTTAAAAAGGAATTGTTAGGTCTGTGGGAAATCAGGACCTTTTTTGGACTGATGTGACTTAAAATCCTAATCTACTTCTCTTTGTCATGGGCGATTCTAGCTTCTCGGTAGGTTCCAGTAGAAAATGGAACTTTAAAATGGACTCATTAGATCAGCCTGATTTAAGAGTATTTTGAAGCATTAAAAAAAAAAAAGTTCTTGTTTCTTATTTTAAACATGTAGGCTATGTTCAGAGTCCTTGGATTCTGCTTTAAATGTTCTGGCTCGAGCTTTGGAAAACAACAAAGACAATCCAGAAATTTGGTGCCATTACCTCAGATTGTTCTCAAAAAGAGGAACCAAGGAAGAAGTGCAGGAAATGTGTGAAACAGCTGTTGAATATGCTCCTGATTATCAAAGTTTTTGGACTGTGAGTAGAAAAGATAACATAGTTCTCTGTGTGTGTATGTGTATGTTTATAATTCTTTGGATCATCTTAAATATTGATACGTAGCTTAAGTTATATACTTTATCTGCACATAGATATAATAACTTTTCATTGTCCCATAACCTCAAAACCACTCCTGGGTCAGGGTTAAATTTAGAAGAAACAAGAAGAAAATATTTAGTGAAAAAGTAAATTTTCTTGTTGTTAACTTTATTGGTAAGGAAAAAATATAAACATTTTAAAACATTTTACACTTACTTACTCATAGGCAGTTTTAGTTTGGACGAAAGTTAAATGAATTTTTTTTTTTTTTTTTTTTGCAAAGCACATGAAAAAAAATTTTAATTTCTTATGTTTATGTAACATTTTCATGAATGTCAATAAGCATTTTGTTATTTTTATTATCTGTCCTCATTACTTATGAAAATAATCTTAATCTATAATTTATACTAATATTGAACTTTGCTAAGATACAAAGATTTGGTGAAAAAATGGTTTCTTTTTATTTTCTGAGACAGTGGGATGTTTCCTACCCATGCTTAAACTTAAAATTATAATTAATCCACTTGTAAAATAAATATTCATTAATATCTGAACTTTTGCCAGCTGAACTCAACAACCATAAGATTTAGCTTATCTGTTGCTGTCAGATCTGTCATTTACTTGCTAACTGAAATTCAGAACAGATAAATTTGTATAACATGGTATCCCTTGTTGAATGAACTTGCCACTCTCTTACTCTCCCAACTCAGGTACCAAAGTGAAAGATGCTTGATTTTTGACCTGGAGCCTTGTGCCAAAGTTAATGCTATTGATCATCATCAAGATTTTATAGGGTATAATGTTTTTCCCTAAAGTTGTTTGGTCTTTAAAGGACCTCTTAATTTCTTAGGCCCTTTTGTTTTGCCACATATATCTAATATGAATGCTACTCTCAAAAATTGTATATGGTTATACGCTTAAGCAATGCAAATTGTACGTGACCATAAACCTTAACTTTCGAAAATCTGCCATGGTCTTACTGCCATTTATTTGTTGATTCAAGGAAAGGAGAGATGAAATTGCTTCAGGGTTATTCTAAGAGTACACCTGTATTATTTTAGTTTTCATTTGAGTCCGCTTTCCAACTTGTCGAAAGGGAAATATAGGATATAGTACTGGAAGATAGGTTTTTTTGTTTTTGTTTTTGTTGTTGGTTTAAGTGAGCTCTGCGCCCAACGTGGGGTTTGAACTCATGACCCCAAGATCAAGAGTCGCATGCTGTACTGACTGAGCCAGCCAGGTGCCCCAGGAAGATGGGTTTATACATATATTTATAATTATCCTTTTTGCAAAAATTGAAGATTTAATAAAATATTTAATGAAATGTGGAAAATCCATAGCTTTACAGTTTATTTTTATGAAATATAATTATATGAAACCTTTTTGGGCAGTTTCTGCACCTAGAAAGCACCTTTGAAGAAAAGGATTACGTATGTGAAAGAATGGTGGAGTTTCTGATGGGAGCAGCTAAGCGGGAAGCATCAGACATTCTGTCCTTTCAGCTTTTAGAGGCTCTTTTGTTTAGAGTTCAGCTCCACATATTTACTGGAAGATGCCAGAGTGCACTTGCAGTTTTACAGGTAAACAATTATTATAGCATTTAATTACACTTTATAGAGAGTTTTTTAAAGGTCTAAAACATTATAGGTTAGCATTGTTTAATAAGAACACAGACTTTAGATTTGAATCCTTGTTTTCCACTTAGTAGTAAGTTGAATCAGTTTATGACTGTTTCTTCACTTGCTTAGTGGGGATAATGCGTGTGTTTAAGAGTGTTTATGAGGTTCAAATGAAAATAACGTATGTTAAGTACCCACCAGAATAAACTTCAATATTTAGACAATAAGGGAAAAAAACTAGTCCAAACTGAGAATCTCCTCTATGGGTTTGGTGGGTCTTTTTGTTTGTTTGTTTTACTGTTTTCTTTTTATCTTACTAGATTTTGAATGTCAAGACACTTAAAATGTACAAATAAGTTGAATCTTTTTTCATAAATTATATCATAAACCTTAGCACAGTAAAAATTAATCTAATACTGACATCTCAAGTTTTTTTCATTAAAAAAGTTGTTGACTATCAATATTTCGACTTAGGTATTTAAGAAACACTCCAAAGAAATATGACATTTGGGTTCTTCTTTGCTTTTACATTTGAATCTTATGAGGAATAGGAGTCATTATTTTTAAAAACACAGATTATTTTTTGATTTTACCTAGAATGCTTTGAAATCAGCTAATAGTGGAATAGTAGCTGAGTACCTTAAAACAAGTGATCGATGTTTGGCATGGCTGGCCTACATACATCTTATTGAATTCAACGTTCTCCCTTCAAAATTTTATGATCCATCTAATGCCAATCCTTCAAGAATTGTTAACACAGAATCATTTGTAATGCCATGGCAAGCAGTTCAAGATGTAAAGACTAATCCTGACATGTTGTTAGCAGTTTTTGAAGGTAAGTATGTTTATAAGTTATTTAGAACATCAACTTATCCCTTATTTTGAGTCTTCATAATTAATTGGAACAAATTCATATGTATATATTGCAAGTTGTTTCACACTTTATTATATAAATGCTTAGAAGATTAAGGATTGAAAAAAGATGATTAGGGATTGAATCACATAAGATAGACATTTGGCATATATGAAAGCCAGGAACTGTGCTACATTACATAATTTTTCTGATTATGGCAAAAGATATCAGCTAAATTTGTAGATAATAGAGATTATATAGGTTTAATGAGTTGATTGAAGTAGAGAACCAGGTAATTTTTTTAAAGCAGTCTGTCAAGATGAAAGTTAAAAGATTATAACTTATCTTTTCAAGCAATTGGAAAACAGGTATAAAGCCTATTTCCTGCTAGTAGGAAGTATATAGCTTAGTCAGAAGATAAAATCTATACATTTGATATATAGTCTAAATTCTGTACTTACAGAAGAGACAAAGATCTGTGATTTATAAAATTATATTGTACAGGTCATAAACCCAAAGGAAAGAGATTATTGTAGGTTGGCATGATGAAGGAATTCTTCATAGAAGAATTAAGACTTGGAGCTGGACTTTGAATCTTGACTCTGATGTGACATAGTTGGCTTGCTCAAAGATGGGACCCTTGTCTTACCTCTGTATTTCCCAAGGACCTGTTATGTCTGGCAGCATACTAAGTGCTTAGTAAATATTTATTGAATAAACCAGCGAAGAAAGGAAGGAAAAGAAATAATCCTGTTAGGGGAGCTAAGTAAACAAAAAGCAACATAGGAGTTGGTGCTATGGATTTGAAGGGAGATTAGGAGAAGGGAGAGTCCTTATCAAAGCGAGAGTTGATGCTGTAGAATAGTAGGAATAAAGCTTGATAAGTAGAATGATACCAGATTTTCAAGAACTTTGTAAGTGTGGTAGACTTGATGACAATGGTTCTTGAAGAAAGGAAAAATGTGCTGAAGAGGAATGATCCCAAAGGTATATGAAAACAACCAGAATCTGATGGCCAAAAGTGAATCACAAAAAAAAGTAACCTGGGAAAAGAGGGAATATTTATTGGAGACATTTGAGGTTATCACATAGAGATGTTGGGGGACTGATTAAATGTCAGGGAAGAAGAGAAGAAATAGTCAAAATAATTTCAGGGTTTTGAGACTGGGAAAAAGAAAGTGTACGGATAGAAAACAGGTAAATTTGGGAAGACTGATTTTGGTAGTAGGAGTAGTATTTGTGAATGGTAGGTAATTGGTCATCCAAGTGGAAGTGCTTGTTGGCAGAAGGAAATAAGGAAGTGAACTTAAGTGGACGATTATGGATAGAGAAATGATTTGAAAGTTATTAACATAGGAGTTACTATACTATAAAGTGCTTTATAGTTTTTAATGTGCTTTTGCAATAAATTATTCCATAGTTGAAGCAGTGAGATATTTTCTCTGAGGAAATGGAGATTTAAGAGTATAGCAGTAAGGAGTGAGAGAGGAGTCAAGGAATGAGACCAAGAGGACATGTAAATAAAGAAGAAGAAGAACATTATCAAATGCTGATCAAATAAAACAAATGGAGAGGTTGGCTTTTAGGTTTATATAGATGATTTTTATAAGTGAACTTCAGAAGTGCAGTTTTAGAATGACATTCACTTTTAAATTCTGTAAATCTGGGAAATCTTGCTACCACTGAGCAGGGAGGAAATGGTGACAGCTGTGCAAAGTGCAACAGTGACCCACTCTCTGAGATGCAGAGTGGGGACTCTACAAGGGGAAAAGAGTGTTTTGAAGGAGTAAAGAAAGGATCTAGTTTAGGGGGAGACATTTAAATGGCTATAGAATAGAGAGCAGGGCCTCTTGAATTGGGTCAAAGAAAGATGAAAAGAGAATTCATTCTTTGATTTTTTTTTTCCCCCGAAATCAATTTTAAGGCATTTAGGTAAATGCAGAGACACTTTCTAAGTGAAAATGTTGATACGTGCGAGAGCTCATATAGAATGGTTTTATTACCAGGAATGTGAAGGTAAGAGATTGAGTTTTAGGGAGTTTGGAGTTACCCGAAAATACCTCCTTTGGGTAATAAACCAGGAGTTCAGTAAAGATAATAAGATGATGGTCAAGCAAAAGGGTAGGCCACCATGTTTCATTGGTGTCTCAGAGTTTAAATAACATAGTTAAATAATTCATTTCATGTTTGATTTGTGTTACTGTGATGTTTTTGGATAGATGCGGTGAAAGCTTGCACAGATGAGAGCCTTACTGTTGAGGAAAGAGTAGAGGTCTGTGTTCCACTTTACACAAACATGATTGCTCTGCACCAGCTTCTAGAGAGGTAAAACTTAATTGACAAGCAGTTAACCTTGTGTTAAAAATTGATTTTTTTTCATGTGTTTAGACATGTTTTTTTCTTATTAAGGTATGAGGCTGCAGTGGAGCTTTGTAAATGTTTATTGGAAACGTGTCCCATGAACTGCCAATTGTTGGAAGCCCTTGTTGCTTTATATTTGCAAACAAATCAGCACGACAGAGCCAGGGCAGTGTGGCTTACTGCATTTGAAAAAAATCCTCAGAATGCAGAGGTTTTTTATCATATGTGCAAATTCTTCATCTTACAGGTAAAAAAAAAAAGCCTCATAATTCTTAAATATTTTTTTGTGTTTCACGTTTCCTTATTCATTCTTTACGATGTTTCAGGCATCAGTCTCTTTAGGAAGCTTTTCTTAGTATTTTTCCCTTTGCAAATTGTGTTACGTATTCCTTCTCTCTTTGCTAAAAATATTCTGTGTGTAGTTCTATCATTGCACTTATGTTGCTTCGTAGTTTTGTTTCTAGCTGCTTTATATACTAAGAACTTTATGAGGGCAAGGACCATGTCTTAATCAGATTTAGAGCCCCCAGCACACCTAGCACCAGTGCTAAACATGCAGTAGAAGATTATTAGACAGGGGCGCCTGGGTGGCTCAGTCATAAAGCATCTGCCTTCGGCTCAGGTCATGGTCCCAGGGTCCTGGGATCAAGCCCCACATCAGGCTCCCTGCTTGGCAGGAAGCCTGCTTCTTCCTCTCCCACTCCCCCTGCTTGTGTTCCCTCTCTCGCTGTGTCTTTCTCTGTCAAATAAATAAAATCTTTAAAAAAAAAAAAAAAGCTTATTAGACAGTTGGTGGATGTGGTATATTGGGTGTTAAGCTGTTTAATGGTTGGTTGGATTTAATTGGAGATCAGAATATAGAGTTATCTCTACCCCCATCTATTCAAGAAACTTAATCTTATCAGTAGGGGGTGATTAAGGGCTTTTTCCTCCCTTGAAAGATTTAATTAAACATTGTAAGTGTAATGTGTATCCTTCCTCTCTTCTTTTTGAAATAGAATCAAGGAGATAATCTTCTTCCATTTTTGCGGAAATTTATTGCATCCTTCTTTAAACCTGGGTTTGAGAAGTATAGTAACTTGGATCTATTTCGGTAAGTTTGTTGAACTCTTGATTTTATAGAAGAAAGGGACAATATAGTTTAGTAGAAAGATTACAGATTTTTTTGTGGGTTGATTACATTTTAGACTGATGTTAAAAAAATACTTGAACACTCTTACAGAACTGTTACGAGGGCAGTAGAACTGAATAAAAACAGAAAAGATGTAATATGCTTTGCATTCTTTGGATTAAAGACACTGAGAAAGGAAGGCTTATATTAACATCATGGTGACTCATTCTGCTTTTAATTCATTGTTATTGTTAATTTTAGTACTTAATACCATAGCAGTGAATTATCTGAGACAATGTCAAGGGAATTTTGAAAAAATGAATTTTAATTTATTTGATTGGTGATCTCAAATGGATGTAATACACCTTTTACTTTTTTTAAGTCTAAAGAGATCCCGCTCTAGCCTCTCAAATACAGAGTGAGAAGTTTTCGAGCAGTCTTTTCTCAAGCATCATTTTCTCAGTAACTTATGTAAAGCTCTGTATTTACTGCCTTTGCTTGCTTGGTTTTGAGTTCTTACTCTAACAAGAGAATAACAGTAAGAGGCCACAGGAAATCGTAAAGAATTATTTGGGGGGGAAGGCTTTTCTTCCCTTCTTTCTCCCCATCTCTCTGTAGGCATCAGCAAACTTTTTCACTTAAGGGCCAGATAGTAAATCTTTGAGGCTTGCAAGCCATATGGTCTACCACTACCCATCATCTATGCTGTTTTAGGAAGAAAGTAGTCAGAGACAACATATAAATGAATGAGCATGGCTGTATTCTAATAAAACCTTATTTACAAAAATAGGCATAGCCTGCTGATTCCAAGTAAAACAGCATCAAAAGGAAAATACTTTATCATCACATACTCTATTGTTTTATGTTAGGAAGAACTGAGAGAAGGAAGGCCCTGAGGCACCTGGGTGGCTTAGTCAGTTAAGTGTCTGCCTTTGGCTCAGGTTCTCGGGATCAAGCCCCGCATCAGGTTCCCTGCTCAGTGGACAGTCTGCCTCTCCCTCTCCCTCTCCCTCTGCTCCTCCCCCCCGCTTGTGCTTGTTTTCTCTCTCTCTCTCTCTCTCTCGCTTGCTCATTCTCTCTCTCAAGTAAGTAAATAAAATATTTTTTAAAAAATTTAAAAAAGAAGGCCTAAGCTGAATATCTCCTAAAAATTTTTATTGTAGAAAACAATATAGATAACATTTTGGTTTTATATATGCAAGTCTAATGCTTAGAAATATTTTTCTTTATTTAGGTGCTCTCTCTGCCTACCCCACAGTGTAGCAGTGTTCTATAAAAACATATTTTAAAAAAGTAGCTCAATGTTTTGTTAATTTGGTGATCCATCTACCCTAGAATATTTTGTGAACATTCTAGTTTTAGTTGAGATTTGGCAAAAGTTGGTGTCACTATTCTTTCCTAGACTTGAGTCTTTATGTCTGTCCTTTCTGATAACCAGTTTATTGACATAGTGATTTTAGTACTGTTTCTGAAATTCTTTGTGCTGTTACATCTAGATTAATACCTTACAGTTAATTACAAAAGAATAATTTAAAATACAAATTAATGGAGAAGAATTAAACTATTTTATAAGAAACTTAGAGATTATTCAGCTTCCCCATGCTGACTTTGTCCCTGTTTAAATTAGAGTGCTTTAATGTCTCAAACTTAGGCACAGGACAGATCCAAAGCTGACCTTTTTACAGACTTGCTGGCTCTGATCTTCCCTTGGGCATGGAGGTAATTGGTTTAGCTTAAAAGAAGATGCTGCCAGTTTCTACTGTGGTAACTAATCAAAGATCTGAAGATCTTCTTGATGTCAGTTTAATGAAGCAGACTAAATAACTGTCAATAAAAATTTGGAAATGGGTTGCCTCCACATAATCTTCTTACTGTTTACTAAGTCACCTTGTTTTATTAAATTTTTCATGGGAAAAGTCATAATTCACAGTACACTAAGAGTTGACAACAGAAAAGAGTTTTTTGTGCTTAGTTTATTTAGACAATACTGAAGACCTTATTTACACAGAGCGTGCATTTTCTGTTAATTTAGGAAATAGTTTTTGTATCAGTTATTAGAAGAATGGTAATAGGTGAGAATGTTTTTTAGCATTGTCATACTTCTTATTGATACTGATATAAATTTTTTAAATTTACAAATATAGCCAAAGTTTATTAATGGAGTAAGTCACTGCTCTTACTGGGTTCAAAATTTTTTTTTTTTTTTTACTTCGTAAGTTAGAAATTGTAAAGCAAAATACTTAGAATGTAGTATGTATTGTAATATTTACCTAGAATTGGGTTCTGTCATTTCCCATGTGACATTTACTACAAAGACAGAGGGAGGGTGTGTGGGTGGCTCAGTCAGTAGAGCGTCTGACTCTTGATTTTGGCTTAGGTCAAAATCTCAGGTTCGTGAGATTGAGCCCTGTGTCAGGCTCTGCTCTCAGCAAAGAGTCTGCTTCTCTTCCTCTCCCTCTGCTCCTCCTCCCCGCCCGCCCCCCCACATTCTCTCTCTCTCTTTCTCAAATAAATTAAAAAAAAAAAACAAAAAACTAGATAAGGTAATTTTCATGCATTTCAAGTCAATTTCAAGATTAGTAGATAGCCACAAAAGTTAACTTGGGGATTTTATTCATTTTACTGAAGTTAGCCTAGGGATGGAGTCTTACATAGATTAGATTTGAAGTCATCTCTTACGTCAGTTTTCAGTTGACAAATCTAGTATCTTTAGAAGTTAAGTGATTAACTCATGGTAATATAGCTAGTTATGGCCAAGTTCACAAGATGATAATAACCTGACTTCTAAAGATTTTATTTTTTTATTTATTTATTTGAGACAAAGAGAATGAGAGAGAGAGAGAGAGCACATGAGAGGGGGGAGGGTCAGAGGGAGAAGCAGGCTCCCTGCTGAGCAGGGAGCCCGATGCGGGACTCGATCCAGGGACTCCGGGATCATGACCTGAGCCGAAGGCAGTCGCTCAACCAACGGAGCCACCCAGGCGCCCCGATAATAACCTGACTTCTAGATGTCCCACTTCTTCCTTTGCTTATGGTTCCTCCTGTCCTCTGCCACCATACAACTTCTCTAAGCCATTAAAACTTAGTTCCTTGAAATAATTTTTAAATCCAAGAGATCACTGTATTTCCTTTAAAAACGTTACTCTTGGGGCGCCTGGGTGGCTCATTCGTTGAGCGTCTGCCTTCGGCTCGGGTCATGATCCCGGGGTCCTGGGATGGAGCCCCGCGTGGGGCTCCCTGCTCAGCGGGAGGCCTGCTTCTCCCTCTTCCTCTCCCACTTCCCCTGCTGTGTTCCCTCTCTTGCTGTGTCTCTATCAAATAAATAAATAAAATCTTAAAAAAAAAATAAAATAAAATAAAAAAATAAAAACATTACTCTTGCAGATGTTGGTAAATGTTGTACACACAAATTCAGATATATTGGGGAGAAACCTAAATTAGAGTCAAATAGATTTCTTTACTGATTGACTTTATAGAGTCTTTAATATCCTATTAAATATCCTACTGTGGCTTTTTAAGAGAGGGCTGTAATTTTCAGTATTTCCCAATCCTATTTGATCATGGTCCTCTTTTGACAAGTGCCTTATGGACTAGTATGTTACAGAATATACTTAGATATCATATCTAAAATGAAACCTATAGTGCTATGTATGTAAATGAGAAAGAGATTGTTTTCAGATGTCAAGTTTTATAACTCTTAAAGAACTTTTTTTTTTTACAAGAAAGTATAGATTTTGTGGGAAAATTTTAGAGACATGGTAATCCCATTTGTTCTCTGTTTTTAATTAGCTTTAATTAGATGATTATGGGGTTTGTTTAATTTGGGGGATAGAATAAATTCATTTTGAAGAGGAGTTACTCGTGTAGGTATAAAAGAATAGACTGTGTGATGCTAGAGATGTGACCAAAGCAGTATGGTTATACATGTGAACACAGTCTCAAGACTCAAAGTATTTCAAAGACATTTAAGTTGAAGCAGAGGTGTTTTTGTTTTGTTTTGTTTTTGTTTTTCTTAAGTATTAGTAATCCATGTGTGCATAGGCATAATTTCAAACAGAGGTTTTGTTTTGTTTTGTTTCAGGTATCTTTTAAATATACCAGGACCACTTGACATTCCAGCCCGTTTATGTAAAGGGAATTTTGATGATGAGTTGTTTAACTACCAAGTTCCTTATTTGTGGCTGATTTACTGGTGAGACATTATCTACTGTGGAAAGAAGTACTGCATATTAGACTTGCACTTGTTATTTATTACTGAATTATACTGTATTAAAACTAATTTGATGTTAAAGTCAATGAAGCAAAATTGAAGGGATGCTAAGGTTATTATAGAAGAATACATTATTATAGAAGAAACCTCAAAAGAAGGATTCCATTGTAATAATATCTGTAATGTTTAAAATAATACTTTGTCATTCCTTTACCTAATTGAATTGAGCTGTAGACATACAATGTTTTCCTTCATTTTTTAAACAGCCTTTGTCATCCTCTTCAATCAAGTATTAAAGAGACAGTGGAGGCATATGAGGCAGCATTAGGGGTGGCCATGAGATCTGATACAGTGCAGAAGATTTGGATGGAGTAAGTTTAGTTCCTCTTAATAAGAATGGGATTTGGAATAAAGGGATATGGCGGGGAAAGGGGTGATCACCTTTCTGAGTGAGAAAAACACTGACTTAATTATTCTAAATTACAATATTTTTCTTTTGGCAGTTATCTTGTCTTTGCCAATAATAGAGCTGCTGGATCCAGAAACAAAGTCCAAGAATTCAAATTTTTTACTGATTTAGTGAATAGATGTTTGGTTACAGTCCCTGCCCGATACCCCATTCCTTTTAGCAGTGCTGATTACTGGTCCAACTATGAATTTCATAATAGGGTAAGAACTTAAAACTTTTCTTCTTTAGATATTTGCAAAAGAAGGGGACTTAAAAAATGACAGCAAAACTCTTGTTTTACATCAAGAGAGCTTTTCTTAGGACCACTTTTGTAGCATTTACTGTTATTCTTCACCGTGTTTCCTACTTATGACTTAAATCTAGGAACAGAGCCCTTTTAAGTTAAAGTAAAATGTGCATATTGATATATTTAAGAAAATTTAGCATTGAAGTACAATTGAAGTGATGTTAAGGTTTAAGACATATTAAAGAAGAAAGATCGATAGAAGTAATTATAATAATATCTGTAATGCTTTGCATGATAAGTTGGAAATTTTACTCAATGAAAAATTCCATAATGTACAGTGTAGATACTTTTTTTGGTTACTATTTTGTCAAGTGAATATTAGCTATACATAGGGCATAAGAAAGCTGAAATTACACGCTGTTTAGAATTTTAATAGTAGAATATGACTAATGATATATTTATAAGGTTATTTTCTTAAAGGAAGCACAGGTTTGGTTTAGTTTATTTTCAGAGACCCCTTTCATTTAGTGCATGTAGGCTAAAAGCTCCTGTTAGAGCTCCATGTAGACTAAAACATATATGTATTTTATTTTATTTTTCGGTGGGATGGTTTTGTTGCTAATCAGGATAACCAATTACTATGCTTTGTACTTCTATGCCATTCTTTATCCCAGGATCTCAAACCACTTTATGGACATTAAGTCATTTACACACGGGCATTCCATGAGCAAGATGTGGCAGGTATTATTAGTCCTATGACTTGCCCAGCTATACAGCAAGTAAAGGTAGACTCAGGAATGTAAACCCAGACTCCTGGCTTCTAGTCAGTGTTCTCAGTCCATGGCTGTCATCACTAGATCATATTTCCTAATTCATATTTGGAAAGTCACTAATATAATTAATGGTAGGAACTGTAACTCACAGCATCATACATTATTATAATTTATACATTCATGTCTTTTAAAGACCATTTTGGTTTTCTCATTAAAACACATAGATAATTGGATTTCACATTTTGTTGCATTCATTTTCCCCCCCTCAACCTTTACAGGTTATTTTCTTTTATTTGAGCTGTGTTCCAAAGACTCAGCATTCCAAAACCTTGGAACGGTTTTGCTCAATTATGCCAACTAATTCTGGACTTGCACTGAGGTAAGAAAAAATAAAATTATTTTTGGTCTCAGCCCAATAGCACTTCATATAAAATTATTTTTTAAAAACTTGATAAGAGTTGTCTGTTCTTTAGCATTTTCTCATTTGATACATACTACTTCAGTTTCAGAGTTGTTAAGCAATATACAGCTATTCATGTAAAAGTCAGTATAAAAATCTGGTCACTTTAGAAAACTACATTATAAGGGGCCTATGATTCAAGTAAAGTTATCTGCGTTCCCTAAGCACATACCATCTGTCCTTAGCACATGCATTATAAGCAGTAAGCATTTTTTACATAGCAAAGGAATATTACTTAAAAGGTATGTAAAGTGTTAATGGAGATAGCAGCCAACTATATATATTTTGGTTACTATGATTTGTTTTCATGTATGTCAGTCAGTCTCAAGTATTATCATGCATCAGAGTCTCCTGGGATGCTCATTTAAAATATAGATTCCTGGGGGCATCTGGCTGGCTCAGTTGGTAGAGCTTGTGACTCTTGATCCTCAGAGGTCGAGAGTTCAAGCCCTACATTGGGCATAGAGGCTGCTTTAAAAATCAATTAACTAAATAAAATATAGATTCCTGAGCTTGAGCCCTCAAATACATTTAGAAACACTTATCTAGGGATTTCATACATTGAATTAGAGGGAGACTTCTGAGCATTTCTTTGTAGTTTCTCTGCTCTGACAGAGTAAACTTATTCTCACCCTCAAGAATTGTGCATTTTAATTCAAAATGGTACCCTCCATGCTAATGCTTTGGCTTCTGCTTGTGCAGTCACTCCCACTGCATCAGTTGTGTCATGTTTCTAAGTTTGTTTTGTGGATCATAAGGTACCTAAAATATTTATCAAATATTTCCTTGTGTTTTAAAGTATTTCCATTCCATTTAGCATGTATGTGGGAAAATGGTATGAGATTGAAAAAAATTTAAAGGCTTAAGGCTATGACAAAAATTGTGTTTCATAATAAAAATTCTTAGTAAGCATTCCAGTCTGCAGAAGCTAATACAGAAATTTCTATTATAAAGCATCACCTTTGGGGAGCCTGAGTGGCTCAGTCAGTTAAGCATCTACCTTTGGCTCAGGTCATGATCCCAGGGTCCTGGGATTGAGCCCTGTGTCGGGCTCCCTGCTCAGCGGGGAGTCTGTTTCTCCCTCTCCCTCTGCCCTTCCCCCGGCTCGTGCTCTCACGTGCTCTCTCTCTCTCAAATAAACAAAATCTTTTTAAAAAAATAAAGCATCACCTTTGGTAAAACATGAAAAACAGAAAATGTCATATTTTGACTAGTATCTGTTAGGATAGGCATTTAGGAATACAGGTAGTTTAATTGTTGGTTTTGATGATAGAGCTCCACTTGCTGTGTTTTGATAGTTATTTCCTTGTGGTCATTCTTGTCTTTTTTTTTTTTTTTCCAGAATAGAGAACTTAATAATTAGTCACTGTACTTACATTTTAACCCAAGAAACATTCATATTTCATCTACTCTGTTTAATAAAGAAAGAAAAATACAAGGAAATTATATTAATATATCAAGTCATTATTTTCAAAAATTTGGGGGAGGGAGCGCATGGAGTGAGTGCTTTAATAAGAATATGTAGACCTATTTTAGTCTGTTGAATGTGGCATGGGCCTTGACTGGGCATCTTACTAGTTTGCCTATTCCTTTCCCAGGGCAGTTTTTGTAAGAGGCATTTACAATCACTTGCTGAATAGTCTTGAGGGAATTTAACTGATCAAAAATTACACCTCATCAAACATTCTGCTCATAGAGCACATTTGGGGTTCCCTACACTTGCAATGCTTTGTTCATTTTCCTGAATGTACTTTGCAGGCTACTTCAACATGAATGGGAAGAAAGCAATGTTCAGATTCTGAAACTTCAAGCCAAGATGTTTACATATAATATTCCAACATGCCTGGCCACCTGGAAAATGTAATGCAGCAATCATGTACATGTTTTTATAGCTATTGCTTTTATTTGTAAGGTTTGCTCCAGACAGGTAAATCTGAAATGACATCTTTTTTTTTTTTTCCTGGACAGAGCTCTAATTTAGATTTATTTTTGGCACTTGCTGAGCTTTTCTACTGAGAGTAAGGGCGTGCTCACTAACAATTGCTTCTAAAAGCAGAATGGATGGAGTTTTAATTTTTTTTGAAGCAGAACATTTAGATAACAGTACTGTTATCAAACAAATCTGTTATACACATTTTAAGACCATCTTTTTTTTAAATGTGGGGTTTTCCCCCTCTTACAGATTGATGTCTTCTTTCTTTTAAAGGTATTATTAGTGCCAGGTGTTTTTACTAGTAATTATGAGTATTTTTTACGAACGTTATTTATTTTCAAAACACTGGTCTGCTTAATTCTTGTAAAGTTGATAAAAATTGTTGAATTTTTCTTTTCACTATAGGTTACCCTCCTTGGAAGTTTAGCCTGTTACTTTCAGGAAGTTTTGTACTCAGATTCCCACAGTCAGTATTCTGCCAGTGGTAGTATCTCATTTCGTTCAAAGATATATAAATTTGTCTTCTCCCCTTTCTATATTCCTTTTTTTTTCTTAGAGCCATTGCTGCTGAGATTGTTCTAAAGGGACAAAGAGAGGTAAGTTATGATTGATTTATCAGATGGGTCACTTTGTTTTTAAGCTGTTCAGCCCCTTTTGTTGACTTCTCCGTTTAAAAGGATTAAAACATAAATGTTTATGTGCTAAGAGCTCTAAATGTTTGGAAACTTGAAAACCCAATGTAACCATTTTGTATATTATGATGTCCCAGTGAAATAATTAGGATTATAAACATGTTTTTTATCATGTTTCCTGATGGAATTGTGTGTATATCTATCTTATAGGTCCACCGTTTATATCAGAGAGCCTTACAGAAGTTACCTCTTTGTGCATCACTGTGGAAAGATGTAATGCTTTTTATCTTTTATTTCATCTTGAAGTTTTCCTATAAATTTTCTGCATGTGCCATATCCATTGATGTGGTGATGCTCAAAATCTAGCTAAGTCTTACTTCTGTGCTTCCCTGTCTTTTACAGCAACTCTTGTTTGAAGCATCAGAAGGAGGTAAAACTGATAACCTGAGAAAACTAGTTTCCAAGTGCCAAGAGATTGGAGTCAGCCTAAATGAGCTCTTAAATTTAAACAGTTACAAAACAGAAAGCAAGAATCACTGAACACTGGGTGCAGTCAGTTCTAAGTCCTTATAATAATTGCCAAAATTATTTGAATGATCCTTCAAGATTAGGCTGATCCCTGGCTAAGGTCTGCGTAAGGCAGACAAGCATTACTGATCATATCAAGTCCCCTACAATATCCTATCCTCAAAACCGGAAGCAATGAACATGACCCTCTTCGGTTGGATAAATGAACTTCCTGTTTGGCCTACTTCTGGGCCCTGCCAGATTCTCATAACATCATGTACGTAAGTATAGTTCCTCAAAGTGACTGACATTTATTTTAATTTTGCTTTGTTTTTGTTTTTATTTTTTACTTTTCCCCCTTTCTTTATGTTGTGCTATTCCTGATTCACTTGACACTCTCTGATGCCTGAGAGATTCTTGTTTGGGATTTAATTTCCAGGGCTGTGTTTACAAGTAAAATGCAGGCAGTCCCTTTTAGTTCTTCTTCTTTAAACCTTTTGAGATTCTTCATTTCAGGATTTAAAACTTAAGCAGTCCATCTTAAGGAAAGTGTAACTGCCATGGCCACAAGTCTGCTAGTTGCACTTGAATGCTCTAACAGGGTTGTTTATTGCCCTTTCTACGTTCTGGACTCCTTGCCGAGACTGTTTAACTTGAAGATTAAAGAAACTATTGCAAATGCCAGTGCATCAGAACCTAAGAGTGGTCAAATATTATGTGCAATTTTTTTGTAAAGAAATTTTAATTTATAATAAAGTTTAACAGTTTAAAGAACAGTTAATATTCGAACTGCTTTGTATTGAAATACTACTTTGTAGTATTAAAATTGTTTATAAACAAAATATTTTTAATATAAGTTAACTTTTTAAAAAATGTTGCTGTCTTTATTCACTTTTCACACTGGTGGGAAAGGGTTGAAGTAGGAGATACGGATTTTCCCTGTAACTATATCCTAACCTGCTTTCCTATAAAAAGTTTAGTGACTTTTTAATTCACAAGATAGGTTCCCCTTCTATTTTGAGGACAGTGAACACATAGGTTTGCATTACCATTAAATCCCTCGTTCTCAAGACCCAGTGTTTAGAAAGTATCTCTCAACTGTAGTTTGAATGATTTGCTTAGTGACAGGCTGTCTTATGTTCAATATCAGTATGACCACATATAAAGAAGACCTTGCACTTTTTTTTTTCCCAGTCTGTAGTCAGTGGTTTGCACCTGGTAGAAAATTGGTTAATGACACAAACAAACACACACCACACACACTTTCACAAATCTGGTTTTATAGCCACAATTCAATCTAACTGTTGGGAGACAGAGCAGTAGCCCCCATGAAATAGTAGGCAAATTTGTACCTCTGTACATTTGTATAATGCTTAGTCAAAATAAAACCATGTTTTGAGGCCCCACTATGTGCCTACCAGATGGTGCATATTTAGCTAGTAGGTGCTGTTGGGTGAGGTCAGGAATGAAACCCACTTGGCTAGTGTTTTTCATTAAATCAAAAAGAGGCTGATTGATTTTTCTCTAAAACCAAAGAAATTTGGGTAGAAGATCATATTCTTCCATTTTTATGCATTTAGCTATTTAACCTTGAAAGCTTTTCCTGCTCTATTATTTGAAAACCATTGTTAGGTCCTTAGAAAAATTTTTCCAGTCTGTTACCTCATAGTGTAACAGTTTTGATGTTAATAGCTTTAAGTGTCTCAGTAGTTTTTTGAGACAGTGCTAATAAGTTTTGAACTTCTGTATATTCTTTTTTTTTTTAAAGACTTTATTTATTTGACAGAGGGGGACACAGTGAGAGAGGGAACACAAGCAGGGGGAGTGGGAGAGGGAGAAGCAGGCTTCCCACAGAGCAGGGAGCCCGATGTAGGGCTCGATCCCAGGACTCTGGGATCATGACCTGAGCCGAAGGCAGACGCTTAACGACTGAGCCACCCAGGCGCCCTGAACCTCTGTATATTCTTAAACTTACCATTTGTTGCATTAACAATTGATCAGCAGTAACTTTTACATCTTTTTTAAAAAAGAATACTTTGT
Organism: Neomonachus schauinslandi; assembly: GCF_002201575.2. NCBI lineage: Eukaryota > Metazoa > Chordata > Mammalia > Carnivora > Phocidae > Neomonachus > Neomonachus schauinslandi. The sequence goes on from NC_058407.1 coordinate 45,370,987, forward strand.
GGGCTCCTGGGTGGCTCAGTAGGTTAAGCGTCTGCCTTCAGCTCAGGTCGTGATCCCAGGGTTCTGGGATTGAGCCTTGTGTTGGGCTCCCTGCTCAGTGGGGAGTCTGCTTCTCCCTCTCCCTCTGTTCCTCCCCCCTGCTTGTGCTTGCTCTCTTTCTTTCTGTCTCCCTCTCTCTAAAAAAGAAAGAAAAAGAAAAGTATACTTTGGGGGTGCCTGGGTGGCTCAGTCAGTTGAGTGACCAAGACTCTTGATTTTGGCTCAGGTCATGATCTCAGGGTCATGAGATCAAGCCCAGTGTCAGGCTCTGCACTGGGCTAAGAGCCTGCTTATTATTTTCTCTCCCTTTCCCTTTGCCCCTCTCCCCCTAACTCTCTCTCCCTGGGGGAAAAAAAAAATGCTTTGGTGCATCAGCTCCAAGGTCCAGCCATGCAGGCTATACACTGTAACAACTCCAGGGGTCACTATCACATACTGTGCTTAGTCATGCAGGTAGAGGACCTAGCATATGTAGCTGTTTCCTTTTTGATCAGTTGTCATATTGCTATTTAAAATCAAAAAGCTTGGGGCGCCTGGCTGGCTCAGTCAGTAGAGCATGTGACTCTTGATCTCGGGTTTGTGAGTTCAAGCCCCACATTGGGGTGGAGTTTACTTAAGAAAAATAAAAAAATAAAGTATTTTAAATAAATAAAATCAAGAAGCTATTTTATAGAAATTTTATTGCTTTTATTTATTTATTTTAAGATTTTATTTTTTGACGGAGGCACAGCGAGAGAGGGAACACAAGCAGGGGGAGTGGGAGAGGGAGAAGCAGGCTTCCCACAGAGCAGGGAGCCCGATGCGGGGCTCGATCCCAGGACCCTGGGATCATGACCTGAGCCGAAGGCAGACGCTTAACGACTGAGCCACCCAGGCACCCCAGAAATTTTATTGCTTTTAAGATACTCTCTTAGTCACCCTTCCTGTCATTTTACAAATTTAACCTCAAAAAAAAAAAAAGCACTGCTTACAAGTGAGGTACATGTATATGTTTTGGTCATCCTTCCATATTCATTTTTACCTGTTTTTTTAATTAGGTGCTTTCAACATAAAATAATTAGAATATTAAAACGGGGTTAAAGTTGATAAAGTTACTGTGGTAGGGTAAATATGCTATTTCACATGCTGTATGACTTAAAGTCTGGGGAGAGAAGTGGCATATAGCGAGGCAAGGTCAGTCATCGAGAACTGCCGTTCTTTGCACTCCCTTACTCCCACCAGGGGGTGGAATACAAAAGAGGCATTTTAGGCTTTGGGGTTTTATCTCTGATAAAGGAAGTGGTGTGGCAGATTGCGGTGTATTTTTATGTGTTTTCCTTCATTTTAGAGAACAGCCTAATATTTCTATTTGCCTTTTAACGGAAAGTGGACCTTGTAACATTGTTGTCACTGGATTATCTAAGGCGGTTTGCTTTCAATTAAAGGGCATATAAACCTACATCATAAAGCAAGCAAGAATCTCCAGGTGCAACATCTAAGAGCTAAAGGCTCTAAGCAGACAAGCAAAAGGTGATTAAGACTGACAACAAATGTAGAGAGACTTTATTGAAGATTGTAGTTCAAATATTTATTTTTCAAGGTTGAAAAAGTAGGAACATATGGCTGTAATACAAAGCAGGGCCAATATTCTTGCTTAAAGCTGTCATGTGTTCGCAGATAAGTCATAATTTCCTTAGTCTGTTTTCAGATCTGTGCATTAACATTAGTGTGAGGGAAGAATGGGGAAATACAATTTTAGTAACCTTTTAAGTTTGAGTATTATGCCTGCAAATGTATCATTGCCCCTCAGTACAAATTAACAGTAATTATACAGAGCATTTTGGAATAAGAAGTGTTCAAGTAAAGGCAGACTTCCAAGGAACATTCTTGACATTGTTTCTTTTTTTGTCCACCTCACAATTTCACAGTTGGGTCTATGTCTTTCCGAGCTGTGGTACTTAATGTAGGTGGTAGAGCTGAGCTGGAAAAGAGTTTTTTCTTTTATTTTTTTAGGGCTGTATTCCATTTACCACCAGAAAGTCCCCTCACTTTCTGCAGGTATTCTTCAGTTGTGCATTTATTATTTTGGGGGCCAGTGGACAGCCATGTAAGGACATGCTGCCCTGCCTTCATTACCATGGCCCACCCCCACTCACATAGCCTTCTCAGTAATAGTTATGCTATACATTGTAAGTACTACTTGATTGAGGTGTCTGCAATAAATGTGAAGAGTTTTTCATTTTTTTTCTCTGACATCTTTGAGGTAAAAGGAAGCTGTGTCTGTCCTTCATGATAGTAAAATGGATGTAGAATTTGTCTCCACTCTTCATTTGATCTTCACAAGAGGGACCACACAAGTTTTCAGAGACCCCACAGAACAGAATCACATTTTTTTCATTTCAGAATCAATTTGAGGGGCACCTGGGTGGCTCAGTTGGTTAAGTGTCTGCCTTCTGCTCAGGTCATGATCTCAGTGTCCTGGCATCAAGCCCCACATCGGGCTCTTTGCTCAGTGGGGAGTTTGCTTCTTCCTCTTACTCTACCTCTGTGCTCTCCTCCTGTCCCCCCAAAATAAATAAAATCTTTAAAAAAAAATGAATTTGAGCTTTGTGCTAGATATACAAAGATGAAAAAAGAGGCCACTGAACCTAACAACAGAAAGAGTATGTGCCAAGGAAGCATTTTTTTTTTTTTTTTTTTAAGATTTTACTTACATGAGAGCATGGGGGAGGAGGTGGAGCAGAGGGAAAGGGAGAAGCAGGCTCCCCACTGAGCAGGGAGCCCGACATGGGACTCCATCCCGGGACCCCGAGATCATGACCTGAGACCGACTGAGCGACCCAGGTGCCCCCCAAGGAAGTATTTCGAAAGGGCACCAAGTTTGGGCTGGGAAAGTTTGGGAAAGTCTTCTGGATGGAAGTGAATTATCGGCAAAGTCATAAAATAGGAAAAGTTAAGGCCAATAATATTTTTTGAAAATTACATGCTACTTACACCTGAGTATTAAAGAAGGGTTTGCACGTTTAGAAACGTGCATTTTTTAAAGATTTTATTTATTTGAAGAGTACTAGCAGGGGGAGCAGCAAGAGGGAGAGGGAGAAGCAGACTCCCTGCTGAGCAAGGAGCCCGATGTGGGGCTCGATCCCAGGACCCTGGGATCATGACCTGAGCCAAAGGCAGATGCTTAACCGACTGAGCCACCCAGGTGCCCCAAAACCTGTGCATTTTTTAAAACTTCCTAAAAAGCTGCTTCGACTTTGTACTAATTTACTCACAACTGGCTATTAGACATGACAACAGGTAGGATGTGTAAAACTGCATACCAGCCGCATCTGTCCATCTTGGGGCATGTTGTGCTTCCAAATCCACATGAACATGCTGAATAGAAGTCAGTTTTATCAGGCCCAATCTAAACAGCCTTGATGTGGAGAGTCCGATTGGAATTAAAACTGCTGCAACTGGTTTCCTTTTTTCTTTTTTTTCCCCTAACTCCTTCGGTAATGCATGAATGAAATGCTACTCTGAACATTTACTAGTATCTGCAGATGCTGCAGAGCCCTGTATCAATCCCAGTCAAGGCTACAAAGTTCTGTTCCATGACTCTCTTTAAGACTTACGGCTATTTTTCTCTCTATAAAGTACTTGGAGATAGCCAAGCTTTCAATATTTTAAACTGATTTTTCCAAATGACACATTTTAGCCCGACACAAATGTTTCAGACAATGTGGAACTCAGTAATGCCAGGAATGAAATAGTTCAGCTGGGGAGCAAAAAATCTTACATGAGCTTAGAAGGAATAGGCTTCCAGGTTTTCATCAAGAAAGCAGAAGATCCGCAATATCTGAGGCAAATATGATTGGTCTTAAGTGATGTGACTTTGCTGTGAGTGCTGGTGGGCCGGAATTTTTTCCTCAGTTTAAAAGTACAACTTACTGCACAGAAGACAGCGAATAGAATATTAAGAATGTGTGAGTCAGTTGTATCACAAACACCATAGAATAATGAATATTTTACTTTTATGGAAGATGTTAATAAATTTGGGGGGCCACCCAAAATATAAATGAATGGGACTCTTCAAAGGGCCATCTATGAAGTAAAAGCCTAAACCCAACAAGAAAACTGTTTGCACAGCTGATCTAAAAGAAAATACTGCACTTGACCTTAACTTGGTAATTTAAAAACTTCAAGATTATCAACTTCAGCCAAAATCAAAGGTGGGTTTACAATATTGTTTGGTCAGTCAAGCAAATTAAATCTTGCAGATGTTCTTACCTAGTGATGTAAGTATTACGAAAGAGAATGATAGCCAGTAGCCTAAGGGAGCTCAACCAATTAGGAAGAGTGATAGAGAACTGGTGAGCTGTCTGCGTTAATGGAGGTAATCAGGACATCTGTTGCCAAGGCCAAAACAAACACTCAACTTAGCACATCATACACTCAAAATTATGAGACTGCCTGTGGATAGATTTGGCATTTCATGCTGGTCGAAATGGAGCTACGAAGAAATAGTTTCAGGAGTATGAACCAATGTGAGTAATGAAAAAAGCATGTATCTAAAAGATCTGGATGTGATTTAGCTCCACCATTAACTAGCTGTGTAATCGTGACAGCTTATTTCATTGCTTCTTGTCTGTTTCCACATATACAAAATACGGAAATATGTGCATTTACCTCAGGAGTGTTAAGAAATTATATAGTAGAACTTATCTTTTAAAAATGAGAGTAATATTTTGAGTTTGGGACCATTATCCAAAATTTTGAAGGCAAAGAGATACTACAAAATAAATTTGCTTTTGGGGGGGGAATAATTTCATTACTGTCCGTTGGAGCAATGACCATACAAATATTCAAGCATGAGTTAGCTGCTATCTCTAAGAAACACAAAAGAAAGCAATACCATTTAAATTCAGTGGTGTTACTGCCCGAAATAACAGGTAAAACTCCATTAGCAGATAGTCTTCAGGTTAAGTCAGAAGAGATCAATATGAAGATCCTGTCTGTTACCCATTCTGAGGTTTCTCAGCATGCTAGGTAGGCTTTTTTTGGTGGTGTAATGGAAGATACAGAATACTCAATTCAGGATCCTGTTCTCACTTCTTGATGGGTGTAGAAAGAGTATTCATTGCTAATTTAAGTATAGAGAGCCGATAATCCTCGCCACCTTCCACTTGTTATTGGAGTTGCCTATGAAGGGCATGGCAGTAGTGACCAATTTCAGCTTACTTGCAGGCCAGGAGTAATAAAATGACCTAATCAGGCAAGAGTCTGCCTGATCCCCAAGTTGGAAGACAGCCCTCCAGGAACATACTTTAAAGAGAAGGGAATTGTTTTTTTCTTTAACGATAATTTTACTCTCTACTGTAATGAACCCAATCCTGGTGGAAGCTCTGGTCCCAGTGGTGGAAAGAGAAAAAAAATCAGAGACTGTATAACAGAGGCTAATTGGTAGCATTCACTTCTGGCTATTGGTTAATGTGGTACTGAATAAAAGCAATGTGACGTAGTGGGGGGGAATAAAAAGTATGAGTCAAAGTAGCCAAGAATAAAATCCAGGGCTTTCACTATGTTGCAAACAAGTCTTCTATGTCAGGACTGACAAAAATGAAAATAGCAGTGGTTTAAACAAAGAAGTTTCTTAAGTAAAAATCCAAGTAAGGAGACAGGCTGACTGGTGTGGCACTCCATGGCGAGAGAGTCTTAGGCGCCTTCCGTCTTGTTGCTCTGTCCTGTGTGATTTCCGTTCTCAAGAGGGCTGCCGCATATAATTCTGCACGTGGCCAAAAGGCTGAAATAGGGGTTGCAATTAAGCCCATGATCAGCTTACCAAGCATCCTAGGGCACTGGCAGAGTCAGCCTGGAGGAAGGAGGACCTTTTTTAATTCACACAAAGGGACCAGCTGGACCCCAAGTTCTATGACAACATGGTCCTTTTTCTAAACTCTGCAGCAGCACTCTGGGTGGTGGTCTTGATTCAAGGTGGCTTTTCCAGTCCCAGCCCTTTTGTTCACATTGCATTTAGCAGGGAAGAAGAACAAGGAAAACAAACTTCCTCTCTTAAGAGTATTTCCCAGAAGCTGAATGTAACCACATCTGCTTCTGTCTCAATGTTTAGAACACAGATGCTTGGCCACTTCAAGGGAGGCTGGGATACATATTTGGGGATAGCTGAGCATCTCTGCCACACCACCATGAAAGAGTAAACAGACTATAGGATGAGGTTAGTGACTTTCTGATGGCAAAAACGGTCTAATGGCAAACCACTAAAATCCCTTCCAGTTCTATAGTCCTACTCTATAAATCTCTATAGTTTGGTATAGAAAAGCAGAAAGTGCATTTCCCCGAGTTGGCTGGTCAATGTAGGTTCAGGGATGGGCATTCAATAAGCACTAATGCTTAACTGAGGCCTTACTCTGTTAAGTGTTTGAGGTTTATGAACTTATTTAAATTCTCACAACAACCCTATGAAATATTGTTATAATCCCCATTTTGCAGATGATAAATAGAGTCAAGAGAAGTTAAGTAACTAAGTCACCAACACAGTAAATGACAAACCCAGGAAGTTAGCTCCTGAGTGCATGCCCTTAACTGGCAACTGAAAGTGTAATGTGAATTTAGCTGGTCCACTGAGAAGCAGTCTTGGAGCCTTTGAGGGAATTATTGAGAAAAGATCTTTCTTTTTGTTACCAAGCTAGTAGAATGTAAGCCTGGAGCTATGATAGCTACCTCACCACAGCACTTTGAAGGCCCACTGGGAGTGAGGCCCAAGAGGAAGTCAGAGCTGAGGGTGGAAAGAGCTATTCGTGGTAGCTACAGGATTCACTGTGCCTGAAACCAGATACCCCTGGATTTTTCAAGTATTTTAAAATTTTCATTCTCATCAACCACCAACCTTCCCTCCCCCCATTCCCCACACCTTTTTAAAATGAGCTTCTGAGATTCAGTAGAAGTTCTTGTCCTCTGACAACACAGTAGGTTAACCGAATTCAGCTGAGCACCTGTGGACCTGTGCCTAAAGAGCATAAGTAGCATCACTGACTAAGACACTGAGGACAGAAAATGGAATAAGTTCACAGCCACATGAATAAAGCAACTTAAGTAGTAACTTTATGTTGAAGTTGAGGGGTCTGGAAGAATGGATAGCCAGAGAGTTGCATATTTAGAGATGTAGGGACTAAGGCTGAGAAGAGAAGACACACTCTTCAGAGAGAAAAGTATGGCTTAGTGCTTAAGATCCTGGTACTCTGAATTCAACACCGGGCTATGTGACCTTGGGAAAGGTCACTTAACTCCTTTAGGCCAACATTTCTTCATTTGTGAGATGAGATTAATACTAGTATTGATCTTACTTGGCTCATAAGGATAATAAGATCATACATAATAAGATCATACAGGTTAAGCGCTTAGAACAGTGCCTAGAACACGAAATACTCAATAGCATTTGCTAGCCAGAGCAGATGTGAGGTTACAGAGGCAGTTTGAGGAAGAAGCCTCAGCAATGTGGGGTAGGGCAGCGGTTCAGCATAACAAGAAGGCTTGTGGGGGGGGGGGGGCGGTCTAATTACTTGATAAAACTTCCTGAGAGTAAGGAAGACCTGAAGAACAAAATTGGGACAAAGAAAGGGGAATAACCAAGTAAATTACTATTATCTATATTATCATTGTCAAGTTAGTTTGGACGTATAATTATTTGGCAAAATGAAGTTCTAATGAAGGCTTGGAAACAAAATGGTGCTGATGGATGGGGATGCCACTTGCAAAAGGATGAAAAGAAAGCATGGCTTTTTCAGTTGAGGGTTCCCTAGCATGAGGAATGTACTAAAGATACTACAATAATCCTCAGTGTGTTTCTAGATCTTCAGCATCAGGAACATCTGGGAACTTATTAGAAATGCAGGATCTCAGGCCCCACCCCAGACCTACTGAACTAGAATCTGTATTATAATAAGATCCCAGGGTGATTTTATGTACATTAACATTTGAGAAGCACTGCTCTAGGGTAGAGAGAAATTCATGGGTTTTTATTTTTTGAAATACAAAAGAATAAGAAATGTAGTCCAAAATCATTGGAGTATCTATTTAAATATCTGGAATATAGTGGCTATGAGTTGCATAGTTTTCTTCAGGCTCTGTCTCATTATGAGGTGTGTACCTACCAGGTTTCAGAAAACAGTACTAACCACGGATGCGCATCGTCATCAGTACTCTTTTTCTAAAACGTGATAAGGAATAATTCTGGCTCCGCAAGTTTTAAATCTTTAAGTGCTCTTGAAATTTAAGTGAATGTTAGATAATTTCTAGTTTATTCACAGGAACATTGTATTAGTGATGTATTGCTGTGGAACAAATTACCCCCAAACTAAGCAGTTTATAACAACAAACTTTTGTATCATAGTGTCTCTGGGTCAGGAATCCATCAGGGCTTAGCTGGGTGGTTAGGTGATTTGGCTCAGGGTCTCATAAGAAGTTGAACCGAGCTGTTGGCTAGGGCTTCAGTCAGTCATCTGAGGCCTAACTGGAGCTGAAGGATCTACTTCCAAGCTTGCTCACATAGTTGTTTGCGAGCCTAGGTTTCTCACCACTTGAAAGTCTCCACAGACTGCCTGAGTGGCTTCATTGCATGGCAGCTGGCTTCCCTGGAGTGAGTGAGCCAGGGGTGAGAGAGAGATGCACAGAGACAGAGATAGAGAGACGGTACCAAAACATGGAAGTTACAGTCTTTTATAACCTAACATTGGAGATGACATGCCATCACTTCTGCCATATGCTATTGGTCCCACAGACCAACCTTGGTACAGTACGGGAGGGGATTACCCAAGGGTGTGAATATCAGCAGGTGAAGATCATTGAGGGGCCATCTTGGAGCCTGGCTGCTACAGTGGTGGAGGAAGTTCTTCCCAATGAGCAGTGAAACCCACCACTAGCTCTGGGTACAGCCTGTACAGGTAGGAGCCTCTTCAGTCTTCATGGAGAGGAGGCAGCCCAGATGATAAATGACTTACAGCTCTCACACCCATGTTTGAACTACTTCAAGAGGTACTGATCCAAGCACAAATGGATTTTAGTCCCAAATGGATGGGGAAAAGAGGGGAATATGGAAGCAAAGAACACCTATTCAGTCGAGACAGCCTTCCCATTCCAAAAAATCTGGACACAGAGTGGTCCCAGCAGTTATTTAATTCATAATTGTATCAAAAAGTGGGGAGTGATGTTTTACCTGAAAATAGTCAAACTGATTCCTCCAAAGAGGCCATACTCGTCATGCGTAATGACCTTCCCACATCAAAGGTTGGCCTTTTTGATCTAGAGCCAAAGAAGCAGTGAATGATGAATATAACCAAATGGAGAAACTTCTACAACTCCTCTTATCAGCAGGCCAGCAGATAAGAAAAAAAAAATTCTATCACTTTGGTATCATTTCTCTTTAGAATGAGACTGCATCCTTTTGCTTCAGGTGATGCCACCTGCTTGTTAATCAGCTCTGTGCATCTTTCTGCAATCTCCTACATTGGACCAAGCATATGATCAACCCAACTTACTTTACATCCCATCGTCCACAAACTATTAAAATTGAAAAAAAATTGTATAGAGGAGCTATTGTCCATCTCCACTAAATTTTGGCGAGGATACATGCCTCTAGTCACACATGACAAATATTTAAACTTTATTTCTTATTACAAAGGTATTCAGAAGAAAAATTGGATATTCCGGAGATTGTAGCAGGCAAAATCAGCTACACAATCTTTTTCTAATTATTCTAACAAAGCAACACATCAAGAATTCTCATTTTTCCATTGGAAAATAAAAGTTATGTTAATCAGAAACAATGACATTTGGTCTACTTTAGATCAAAGGCCCCTCCAAACCCCAGAGGGCCAATTCTGCTCTTGTTAAGACAAAAGCCTTGGGTAAAAAAAATATGAGAGTATTTTTTTTCTTCTTCTTTTTTGTGGACCATTTCCTTATTGTGGCTTCCAATAAACCTCTCAGTGGTGAGCAAGTTTTGACCAAAATGTCAAGCAAGATCTTTTTCTACTATGGAATGGAGATTTAAACTTTGAGGACTTAATCAGATAGGTATCAGATAAACATGAACATGCAAATCCCTCCAATGAAAACAACTTTTCCAATAATATAGCTTTGTGCCCCATTTTACTCTTGATTTTTATGGTTAATTAGAAAATAAACTTTGTTGACAGATGCAGTATACTGTGGGTATTTTATTAACCCCATTATGTAGTGAGTAGTCTGAAAAGGGAAGTGAAGAAACTTGCCCACTCTTAAGCATTAGAGCCGGGATCTGCTCCCAGGCCACCTGGCTTCAGAATCTGAATGCTCAATCACTTTGTTATATTCCTCCTCTACGTGACCACTCAGTGCATGTTTACTAAATAATTGACTTAAGTTCATGTGTACTATACAAATTCTTTGTAGACAAATGTTAAACAAAGGATGAAGATGTTTATAGAGTTTTATAAATATTGCTCTTAGTGCTTTAGCCAACATTTTCACTCATTTTTCTTTAATTTGAAATAAATTTTCTCCTGTCTGCCTCTACCACTCCCCTTTTCTCTACACTTGGGATAGCTACTTTTCTTTCCCTTTTGTCTCCTGTTCTCCCTGGCCCTAGCAGTGATAGTTCAATTCCCGCTAAAGACCTAGCTCCTGTGGGCAGGACGGTGTGGTGGTTTTTGCACGTGAGCCCGTGTGCCTGCATCAGAATCACCTGGAAAGCCAGTTAAAACAGATTGATGGACTCCAGAGTTTCTCATTCGCTAGGTCTGGAGTGAGGCCTGAGAATACTAATTTCTAAGTTCCTAGCGACCACACTTTGAAAATTACTAGTGCAACTATTCAAAGAAATAGCTCTGAGACCCACCTTTACTATTTATTAGGCAAGTGATCAAACCTTTGTTCGGTTAAAACTTTGTGGGGCGCCTGGCTGGCTCAGCCGGTAGAAGCATGTGACTCTAGATCTCAGGGTAGTAGGTTCAAGCCCCACACTGAGTGTTGATTACTTATAAAATAAAATTAAAAAAAAAACAACCAACAATTTTGTACTACAGCTTCCTCATCTATAAAATGGAGATGACAACAAGACCCATCTCATAGGCTTATCTCCTAATTAAATGAGGTATTGTACATAAAAGTACATAACACTTTAACACTAAAGAATAAAGCTTTATTCTTTACTGTTAGAAATATATTATATCTAATAACTAGCCTCATTGGTAGAGCAATGTATTAAAACAATGTTTTATATAAGAAGTGTTTATCTTCAACACCAAATACCTATCTAAATATATCAATTACTATTTATAAAAAGAGCTTTCAAACACTCCCCAGAATATTCTTTTAAGTATGTCAGTGAAGTAACTTGTTATTTGAACATTGTTTTAATCATTACAGAACACTGATTACTGTAAGTCTTCTTGATCCTGTGGTATTGATAAGAACCGGTAGGTTTGTATCAAATAAAGTTATATTCACCAAGGACTTGGCAGACAAAATTAACAATGTCAATTTAAGTTAATAAAAATCTCCCGGGCGCCTGGGTGGCTCAGTTGGTTAAGCGACTGCCTTTGGCTCAGGTCATGATCCCGGAGTCCCTGGATCGAGTCCCGCATCGGGCTCCCTGCTCGGCAGGGAGTCTGCTTCTCCCTCTGACCCTCCCCCCTCTCATGTGCTCTCTCTCTCATTCTCTCTCTCTCAAATAAATAAATAAATAATCTTTAAAATAAATAAATAAATAAAATAAAAATCTCCCAATGCGAAAAAAAAAAGAAGTACCTAACACTGCCTGGCATAATCAAGCCTCCAAAACAGTTAACTATTATTACAAGCTGGCTTTTCCAGACATACTTACCCTTAAAATACATTCACTACTCAAATAATAGCTATTAGAAATTGAAAAAAAAAGGTATTTCTTGATAATTACTTCTCAGTAGAGAAGTGTTTTCTTCTGTCATGATCCTGGCCTCTCAGCCTACTTCTCTCAGGGGAGTAAGAGAGAGAAATCTTACCGGAAAGTCCAGGAGGGGCATCTGGCGGGCTTGTGTAATCCTCTTCCTCTCTTTTTTAAAATTCGGAACTAGTCTGTCCACAGGAACCATCAGTTCTGCTGCTCCGTGAAGTAACAATAGAAAACCTGATCTCCATGTGGGGAGGCCGTGGTCGTCCAGCGCTGCCCATGTCTGGGAAAAGAATATGGCTAATTCTAGAAAGCTCACTTGCTGAGATTTTTAAGACACATTCTGCAATGTTAAGTGTATTATTAAAAAAAAAAAAAGTGACAGATTGATCCATATCTGCTTTATTTTTTTCTTATTTCTCACTTCCTTAGAACTCAGGCCAAGAGAAAGGATGCCACTCCTTGGAGCTCTTTGAATGCAGTATGAGGTCTGAGGCTTTAGCTACGTAGTGTTTTGACCTTGGCAGGTCACTGAGGTTCATCGAGTCTGCGTCCACAGACGAGTACATGTTTTTATGCAGGCTCCACTGATGTTAAGCAAGTCTGGGGCATTTGAAGGCTGAGAAAAGACTGGGCTTTTTGGAGATCATGGCATCACAGAGCCTTCTGGAGATCATGTATCCTGTTCCCAGTGGTTCCGGCAATATTTCCAGAAGCTGTGCTTCGCGAAGGTGGAATAAAACTGCCCAGATACGCAGCTGATACCCTCTCCTGAGGGGACAGCCACACACAGGCTTGTGGATCACAGCCCTACTGGTGAAGCCGAAAGGACTGAGTTAAAAGAAGAGAAATGGTGAAGGCTGGGGCTGGGGCTGCGGTGGGGGATCATATTCTAACCCCCCTGCTGCCCTTTCCTTCCACGTGGAGGGAGCGAGGTACACTCCAGGCAGCATTCCATCATCCTCTCGACGCCTTGTCCTGGGGGGAGGGTAAGTGACATAGCTGATTAGAACTTAGGAGAACTCAGTCTTTTCCTCCCTCGGCCAATGCCCTCAAGAAGTTTCTGTTCTTCCGTGCTGTTATTTCCCACCGTCACATGGGGGGATGGGTGGCGGGCCAGTGTTCCCTGTGACCCGTGGACACGTCTGCCTAGTTCTCACTCAGGTATTAGGAAGCCTCCTTGTCTGCAGATGAAAGCCCTGCCGTCTTTCATCAGCTTTAGCAACAAGAAAGGTGATGGTGGACCTTCAGCTGCCTTACTCCTGGTCCCAGTTTTCAACAGGTTCCAAACAAAGGCCAGGGAAAGGGTTTCTGTTTATTAAAATTTCCCAAACACCAGATAGTAGTTAAGCATTTACTGAGCACTTAGGAAGTACCAAACACTTTGCACAAGGTAAGCTGTGAGGTAGATGCTATTATTATCCCCATTTTGGAGATGAAGAAATGGCTGCTTAGAGGAATTAAGGAATATGCTCATGATTAATTAAAGAATATGGCCATCCAGAATTAAGTAATATGCCAACTCGGCTGGTAAAATGGCAGCACTAGTACTCAGGGGTGGGACTGTCTGGCTGGGGGCCCTGCCATTCCCTTTGTCCAGATTTCCTATTTGAGAACAGAAAGGCAGTTTAAAAAATATGGTTTAAAGTTATGGTTTAAAAAAAAAAGGAAAAACCCAAAACTCTATGTATTATATATATTTTATGTAAATGCAGACTTCATTTTGAAGTTGTTTAAACATAACCAATAAACCAGTAAGTAGCCCAATAGAGGAGAAAATAATGATCTGTGGAAGGGTTGGTGGTTCACTGCTATATTTCCCCCTATACCAGTGGAACCTGAGAGTGGGAGGGGGAAAAGATCTTACCTAGGAACTTAGGAACGACAATACAGCTGTATTTAAAAACATTTTAGACAGCGAAGGTAGGCAGTTTAGTTGGGGAGATACTTTGTTTGTGAGGGACAGTATCAATTAAAAAAACCCTTCAAACTAGCTCATTGAAAAAGAGGTTAATTGAGAGGATACTACAACTTCATGGACATCTAAGAACAGGACAAAAAGCACAACCAGGCCACCCAGGGAATGGAACTTTCTAGAAAGTCAACCTTTCATGGGGCTGCTGGCCACTCTATTCCTTTCTGCTTTCCAAAATTTAACCTTACACATAGTTTTGGCTTCTTGGGGTGTCAATGCTAGCCAAAATTCTGGTTTGGTTTTGTTTTTTTAAGATTTTATTTATTTGACAGAGAGAGAGCACAAGTAGGGGGAGCAGCATGAAAAGGAGAAGCAGACTCCCCACTGAGCAGGGAGCCCGATGCGGGGCTCGATCCCAGGACCCTGGGATCATGACCTGAGCCGAAGGCAGATGCTTAGCTGACTGAGCCACCCAGGTGCCCCCAAAATTCTGTTTGCTTTTTCAGTTCAAGCACCCATCCCATCATCATCTGACTTAGTTAGACTGTCTTAATGTCCTAATTCCAAATCCTTTGGAAAGAGCATCTGATTGATCTGTCTTGAGTCAGGGAAAATGTGATAGGGGTGGTGGCTGGGAAGCAATTGCAAACATGGTGCCAGCATGGGCTGGACAAGTACCTCCAATCTGTCACCCTTCGTTAGGAAAATCAAAATTAGTCACATCTACAGAACAGGCCAATCAAGAGCCCCCAGGCTCTTCTAAAAGATCCATGCCCATGACTGCCTGAGAGGGAGGTAACTCTGGCTGGTCAGATTTTGAACATGTGACCCTGACTTCTCCTTATCACTACCATGATTAATCGGATCAGAAAGGGTTATATGACCCAGAGGCAGCCTGTCCATCATCTGGGTAGTGATCTCTGAGATTGACTAGCCTCCAAAGCTCTGCTGCACAGGGACAACAATGATCAATCAACTTCTTTCCCTTCTAGAATTGGAGTGGAAAACACAGAATGAGCCAAGGCAAGGATAGCAAGTGAGAGTCTCTCTCAAAGTGAGTCCTAAAGTGAGACTTGGGGGGATGGTGGGGTCCTCTTCGGAGATACTAGGCTAAAGTCATGAATGATCCCAAGTTATAAATAACCAAAACTGCGAGTTAAAGAGAAGTTACAGAATAGAGATGGTCAATTGGTAGCAATAGAAGTTGTTGAAGCACAAAGACTGGGTTACTTTAAAGGTGAGAGATCCGTAAGTTTAAGGAGTAACAAGAATTTCCATTCCTAGAGCTAGGTTGAAGACTTCTAGTTCTCCAACACCACACTAAGGTTCTTAGGCCAAGTTTTATTGAGATTCCTGTTTTTTGTTTTTTCAAAAAAAATATTTGAGAGAGAGAGAGAAATAGTGCAGGTGCATGGAGGTCGGTGGGGACAGAGGAGCGGGGAGAGAGAAAATCTCAAGCAGACTCCCCGCTGAGTGTGAAGCCCAATGCAAGCCTCAGATTCCACAATCCCGAGAATGACCCAAGCTGAAATCGAGAGTCAGACACTCAATTGACTGAGCCACCCATGT
The DNA here is from genome assembly GCF_002201575.2 of Neomonachus schauinslandi. Lineage (NCBI taxonomy): Eukaryota > Metazoa > Chordata > Mammalia > Carnivora > Phocidae > Neomonachus > Neomonachus schauinslandi. The sequence continues at coordinate 45,386,397 of NC_058407.1, forward strand.
GCCCTGAGACTCCTGTTTTTCTTACTGTCACGGGTGTCCTCCCAACGACTTTCTACTCTCCCTCATTACTTATGATCAAAAGAGCCTAATTAACCACAATCACTGACTATGTCACCTCAGTATTTTAATATACAGCTTAGGGTCAAAAATACAGGGAAGGAAGAAGAAAGACAAAAAGAGGAGTATAAGGATTTGAAACAACTAAAGAGAGAATTTGGTATGTGATGCATCAACTTGGCTACCCATGATCTTTGTGCTAGTACATTCTGGGACTTTGTGCTGTGACTCTCGGCTTACTTGGCCTTTAACCTACCCTTCTCACTACCTGTGGAGAGCCAGCAGCAGAAAGACCAGGCTTCAGACCTACTATAACCTTAGAGAGTTGATATTGTTTCATCAGTAGTTTGAGGAAGAATGAGAGACAGTGAAGAGCTGGAGAAATTAAGAGACTTGCCCAGGATTCCACAACAGGTTTCTAAGAAGGAGGTTTAAATCCCAAGTCTTTACTCTTCATGATCACTAAATGAATGGTCTGAATGTCCATCACTCATGACATACGGCTATGTACTCTAGCTTTCAGATTGTTGATTTAAGATCTCATGGCCTTCCCCCAACAAATTTCTAAATCTCTAAGATTTCCTCTACAGTCCTGATACCAAGTCCCATGTGTGGGTTTTCTTCCCACAACCACAATTCAACCTTCCCCCCACCCACTGCCCCCTTGGTTCAGACGCCAGTTGCAAATCCCAAGTTGTTACCTATGCTTCTGACAAACCGTCTACAGATGGGATGTTTCAAAGACGTGCTCCTAGAGTTCAATTAATTTGCTAGAACAGCTCATGGAACATAGAGAAACATTTTACCTACTAGATTGCCAATTTATTATAAAAGGATATAACTTGGTAACAGCCAGATGGAAGAGTTGCATACAGCAAAGTATGGGGAAAGGTGCTTCTTCCATGCCTTCTCCAAGGGAGCCACTCTCCCCAAATCTCCACATGTTCACCAACCTGGGAGCTCTCTGAATCCCATCCTTTTGGATTTTTATGGAGGCTTTATTACATAGGCATGATTGGTTAAATCATTGGCCATTGGTGATTGAACTCAATCTCCAGTCCCCTCCCCTCCCAGGAGATCAAGGGCAGGGTCAGGGCTTGGGGAGTTGGGGGCAGAAAGTTCCAACCCTCTAATCACAGGATTGGCTCCCCTGGCAACCAGCTTCCATCCTTAGGTGACCTAGGGATCTTCCCAAAGTCATTCATTAACATAACAAAACACACCTTCGTGGTTTTCATCACTTAGGAAATTCCAAGGGTTTTAGGAACTCTGTGCCAGGAATGGGGAACAAGACTAAATACATATTTCTTATTATAAATCACCATACCACACTTTCCAAGAATTCATCTAAAACACTGAGAATTGAGAAGTTAACCATTATTTGATCTAGCTTCTCATTCAATATAATAGACTTTCTTTGGTATCCAAGACATGTAATGAAGTGAATCTTGTTTAGGTTAAGCCCAACTCTGTCTCCCTGAATTATCCACCAGTTGGTTTTTGTTCTCTAAAAAAGTAATTTGGCTCATCCTGTGATTGCCTTTCAAGTGATATTAAATAAAACCCAAGTTTTAATAATAGCCTCTCATTTTTGGTCTTAGGGAGTCACTTCTCACTCTGATTCCCAGTTTCTTTATCTACAAAGTGGCAAGTCCTGCTTTGCTTATGTCATAGGTCTGTTAGGAAAGGGGAAAAAGACAGCAATCATTTATTAAACATCTGCTCCATTCCAGCTTTATACACACTGAGCTAATAATACTCCCAACCCTATAAGGCTGGTGGTATTTCCCATTTGAGCCAGGATGAAGTTGAGAAAAGAAAAATTAAATATTTTGCCCAATTACTACACAGGTAGTAACAGAACCGGGATTTGAAGGCAGGTTTGACTGTTGGCAAATCCCTGGGTTTAACCATTTTACTATTTGGCCTGCTGTGAGCTGGTACTTAAGAAAGCACTTAATAAATTTCAATTATTCAAATATTTCAAGTGTTCTTCTTCAGCTTTCTATTCTCTGGGGGAGACATTCTCAATCTTTTCTTTTTAAAGATTTTATTTTTAAGTCATCTGTATACACAATGTGGGGCTCGAATTTACAACCCCAAGATCAAGAGTTGTGTGGTCTACCTACTGAACCAGCCAGGCACCCCTGTTTTTAATTTGATGAGCTATCATTTTCCTCTCCCATATCTTTAGATTCCCTATCCTCATGGATTAGCATGTGTTTTTGTTGTTGTTGTTGTTTGTTTGTTTGTTTGTTTTTTTGAGAACAAGAGGCAGTACTGACTGCCAGGGACCTAATCAGCATGGACATAAGAAAGCATGTTTTTAACGTTCCATTTAAAAGGTAGTAACCAGAATAGGAAGTCATGTCTTACTGTGGCTAGAGTTGGAAAACCCAGGTTGCACAATGCTTCTCCAGTGTATCACATTCATTTTCTTCTAGTTTCTTCATCCAAACTAAAGCTTTGTTATCATCCTACCCGATAGGCTTCAAGGGTCAGACGTGCTGGAACTTGGGTTTGAAATGAATGAGTTAGTGTCGAATCTGATTCCAGCATCTTTAGAAATGTTCCTAAGGAGGTCATTGAAGTGGGGGTACGGTTACAGAGCCTGTGACCACTTCCCTTGCGAGGAAAACCACCCAAACCTAACTGTATTTTAAGGCCTCTGAGCCCTAAGAAAGAAGATAGTCTGTGTTTAGTGGCATGGAGGGGGATAGTCTCTTTTATCTACATAGTTGAATTGTAAAATAAAATTTCCAAACGCTGAGGAACATGAATGGGGCTAGTGTGATCGCAGTGAGCCCCATCTATTTATCCGGGACTTAGTCTCACGTTGGCTAATGGGCCCCTGAGCTAATGTAGTGATAAGATTAAGAAAAAGAGCGGGTGCCTGGGTGGCTCAGTTGGTTAAGCGACTGCCTTCGGCTCAGGTCATGATCCTGGAGTCCCTGGATCGAGTCCCGCATCGGGCTCCCTGCTCGGCAGGGAGTCTGCTTCTCCCTCTGACCCTCCCCCCTCTCATGTGCTCTCTCTCATTCTCTCTCAAATAAATAAATAAAATCTTTAAAAAAAAAAGATTAAGAAAAAGAGCAAAACACTGTTATTTTTTCAGATGTTGATGCTTTTCAGCTTCTAAATAAGCAGGATGTTGCTAATTTTATTACTTTTTTCTACCTTGTTTTTCCACTTTGGGCCAAAACGAAATGAAAAGATGTTTCCTATTTTGTACAAGAATGATTTTCTCTAGTAACAGTTGTAAGAACAAATTATGTGCAATAGCAGCCACCTAATATATTTCTATATTATAATGTCATCTAAAATGATTTGTTGTGGGTGACATAGGAATAGGAAGACTAAAAACGATGAGTTTTACTGTTGTAAGTGGTTGAACGCTAAAGCAAAGGTAGCTCCTCTGAATAATATCTTAGTTTAAAAGGTGCCTTTCCAGAGAGACCTTTCTTAAGCTCTGCATCTGAAGTAACATGCTGGTCACTCTTGCCATGCTCTTCAAGCTTCCTTTCCTTCATTCATGTTTCTATCACGTATTTCCTGGTTTGTATTTGTTTATTGTCTATCTCTCCTCCTCTGGAGTACAAATTCCAGACCGTGTTCTGCATAGAAACCCCCAAATATAGAACACTGCCCATACTAGGCACACAGTATTTGTTGAATGAATAAATCTATTTTGAAAACGTCAAGTTAACCACTTACTCTAGGCTAGCCACCGGTTTTTGTTTTTGCTGTTGTTCCGTCTGTCGAGTTTATTGTATCTTTTCTTCTTCTCCCTGTAGGTTTATTTATTTGTGGATGTAATTCCAGCCAATCCAATTTACTGTAATATAGTGGAGAGCATTTATCAGACACTTAATAGAGCAGTGTTGGGTGGGAGGTGTATTATAACTAGGTTTTGCTAATACAGTAATAGAGTTTGTGGATTTTTAAAAATGCGAGAGTGGATTTTTTCCCCTTTTAAAAAGTTACATCACTGACTTGTGTTTTCTTGAGTGGGACAGAAAGAGGTGGGCTGCCAGGACTTGTTCCTAACTTTAGGTACCCAAAAGCAAGTCTGTTGAGAAGGAGGACTGAGATCCATTTTTCTAGAAGCAACTTTTGTATCTGCCGTCTGGGATCGGAGGAGTGAGATCATGTTGGCGCCCTTGTTTCAGCTGAAGACAAACCAGTGCGGGCCGCACAGAAGACACCATTGGATGCCTGTTAACTCGGTTAGGTTGAAGCATATGGTTCTAGCTGCTGGATGGGTGGCGAACTCAGTGCCAGCTACCCTGAGGGTGCTCAGTAAACATGGGTCATCTTAGCAATAATGCTGGGCCTCCAACCAGACTTGACAGTTTTGTTTTGCGACCTGTATGGGGACAGCAGGAATCACTACTGCAGCTGGGAGGGTTTGGCACAAGATGTTGGGAAAATCATTTCATTTCTTATATTTTGGGGGATGGGAGCTCAAGGGAACAGTGCATTTCCTTGTGCCCTGAGAATCGCATGTCCTTAGAAAACGTTTTGGCCTTGACGTGGTCATGAAATATTTTTTTTTAAGGGAAGAATTTATAGAAAACTCATGTTCATTTTGAATAATTTTAAGATTGATTTGTTATTTATATATTTCTTTCTAGTTGTGGAGTTTTTTTTTTTTTTCTTTTTACATTGCAAAAGAAATGGGTTCTGGCTATGAAATCCAAACCCTCAATGGGGACAATAAATTTTACCAAGTCATTTGCCATGACAAAATGGCTTATTAGCCCTACTTAACACAATCCGGGAGTGGGTAAAGATACCTTGATTTATTCTTGTGAAGGGTTTACTTCTTAAGATAAGTCCAAAATACCTAAAATATTAAGGTGCAAATACTTCAATAGCAAATGTACTTACACATCAGAAATAAAAAACATTTAGGAGACCATAGATTTGCCTATGGGTTCAATAAAAGAGCTGAAGATATTTTGTTTTATAGTCACACATTTTATTACAAATTTCTTTTATTTTGTACCCAGTAGAAAAGCAAGTTTGGAATCTATTTACAAGTACTATACATTTACACATATTATGTACAGTTAATGAATTTAAAGAAAATGGGCAGAGAAACACAATATATACGGAAGAATATGCCACTGTACATGGTTTATTATCATCATGGTCCTTAGTGTTACTGAATCTTTATTGTAGTAATAAATACAGTTCTATATTTACACATCTTATAAAACATCTCATAAATGTATTTTTTTTCAATTCCAAGTTAAAACATCTGATCAAAATAAACATGCTTATATAAAAATAAATCTACCTAGCAGTCTTTTGGTTTAGATGTATTGAAGCTAATGTAGTATAATAGAAGTTACAAATTAATCCTTTGACCTTTAGTATTTAATAATTTTGCTTCTTAAAATACTTAACACATGTATTACATATGGAATAAGCAGAGAAGTCATGTTCCTGACATCAAGTGGGTTGGTCCAGAGACAACACAGCTAAAACCAAGCTAAATAAACAGGATATGTTACAAGTCCCTGTTGAGTCCAAAGTGGTTTCAGACATCATTGCTAGAGCTACTAGAGATACACATGTGAGAAGTTATTATGCCAGTGGTTTTCATTTATGTCGGTCTGCATTTGATTATTTCCTTAAGATGCACATTAGTTTGAATCAACTGATAAAACCACCTGCAAAAAGTGTGCACTCACTTGAAAACAAACAAGCAAACAAAAAACACCAAAATCCTCCCAGGTTGCTCACCATCTTTTCTAGGTATATCCATTGCCGGCAATGGACTTTTATTCTGAGTGCTGGACAGCAAGGAGTTAACAAGGAATTAAACAAAGCAAACCTCACTTCTACATGATCGCCTTCATGGCAATTTAAGGATTTAAGTTTATTTTCCTTTCAAAATATTTGTAGACAGTTCTACTTCACTGAGGTGGAACCATCTCATGCTGATACACAAATTCTGGCATCTCTAAAAATGATAGGACTATAACTAAGAAGGCCCCACATTATCCATTCAGGAGGGGATTGGTGACCTGGAAGGATCCTTTGTGAGGAAAGGCAAAGGAGGACTAAAACATCCACATGGTCATTAAAATGCAATCCTACTGGTCACAGCCTTTACTTGGTAATGTAGGCCATTTAAAACCCTATTTTTCCAAACACCTCTAACCATCTTTTAAGGGCTTTTCTGATTTAAAACCTCTTTTGTAAGCAAGTAGTTCTGCCCCTCTCCCCAAATAATTAGATTGGTGAGTTTAAAAAGAATTCAGTTGAAATCATGGAGAATCTTTTTTGAACATTGCAAATCTGCTTTTTAAAATCTGGGCATACCTAAATAGTGTGACTGATCTATCTCTTGTATCTGAATGAATTATACAAGCAGCATTTAGACTTATTTTTCACTTTCCAGTATCAACAGGTTTTCCAGCTTTTTCCACGCTGAGAGATATCAAAAACAAAGTTTCCACTTGGCTATTTTTAGTTACTGCTCTGATGTACCCAATCTCATATTTTTGGTTTTTCAATGTTTGCAAATGTTTTCTCCCACAGGTGAATTAGAGACATGGGACAAATGCCACAGATGAAAGGTGACAGCTTTCGGTCACCGGGTAAGCTGGTGGTGACACAGAATTGGAAGGCAGGTCATAGCCGATGCTGGTGCTGGTGAAGGTTACCAAGGCTTGGGTTGAGTCACAGGACTGCTTCTCGACATCATCAGAGTTAATAGACATCAGGCTTGGGTTTCTCGATCTTGTCCAGAAGTGGGTTTGCTTTCCCAGGCTCCCCAGATCTTCCTTAAAATGGGGATTGAAGAGGATGTAGAGAAGGGGATTGAGGCATGCAGGAAGCGGGACAATCACCAGAAGGATAAACTTAATTACTTCGGGACTGATAAAGGTGAGGTTTAGTAAGGAGGAGAAGGACAAGAAAGCCACGGGGCAGTAAAGGATACAGTTGGTGAAGAGCAACAGAGCGATGTGCTTCACCATAGAACAGTCCCACATATTCTCCAGGTCTCCCTTTTCCAAATTGCAGTAGAGCTTGGTGTAGGCAATCGTCATCACCAGGAAGCAAAGGGAGTTGAGCAAGACGAGCGCGACCATGTAGCCTGTGGTGCTGGGATCGCCAAAGGGCAGGGGCAGGCAGAGCGGGGAGGCGCTGAACTCACTGCCCCCCAGCAGCGGAACCGTGGCGATGGTCAAGGCCAGCACCGCGCAGAGCAGAATGATTGCTTTCAGACTGGAGAAAGGAGTTTTCCTTTCAAATTTTGCAGAACATTTCACAGAGAACCCACGCTCCAGGGCTGCCAGGGTAAGCAGGAAAACAGATGATTCCGAAGCAAAAATGGACAAAAACCCGACGACCTGACACCCGACGCCCTGCTCCCACCATGCCCCATGCTGTGCAAAGCTGCCAAAAGTGAACGCATCCACACCAGCCAGCACAGCGCTGGAGACCCCCATGAGCATGTTCACTGCTGCTATTAACCCAATCAACAGTTTTATGGAGGAAATGTACAGAGGGGCTCTGAACACCGTTGAGGTCACCAAGGCATTGCAAGTAAGCGCCAAGACGGCTATGGTCCACACTCCAATTCTGATCAGCCAGCTACCAAACAGGTATTCGCAGAGTTTGAAGGGCCCTAGAAGTCCAAGGAAGAAAGAGACTGGGTATCAAACTAAGGTTTACGACCTCTGCCACATTACCTTTTTGTTTCTCTTATTAGGACACCAAGAGAGAGGCCAATAACAGCCAGAATAACACACAGTTCCCTTGTGGCATGCTCTTTCTTTAACTACTGTGAAAACACGAATACCAGGTGCTCATGTTTTGAAGCTAAACACAGAGAAATGGAGATGGGGAATTTCAATCACTTGATTAAGGTCCCCCAAATACAGCCAGATCTCCTGGGCTTTTCATTATACTTTTTCCAGAATGCTTCAGAAATGTTCTGGAAGCAGAGAAAGAGAATCCTAGGGAAATACTCCATAATATTAGAAGGGGAAGTATGGGTAGTATGAGAGTGCATTTCATGAAAATTTCATCTTAGGTTTATAATGACATTTGATATTTGAGAGCAAGAGAGCTGTCTTCCCCCCCCCCCCCCCCCAACTGGCCTATCCTGTTCCTGGGAATGGGACAAACACGTGAAGTCAATATACAGTTTTTTACTTGTCTGTATAAATTATTATTTGCTTTAATCAAATAGCTATTTAGGGAAGATGAAATCTTAAAAAATAAGTGATTACATGAAGCAAGACTGCTGTGTACCAGTTCAGGCTAGATTGCTGATATCACTTAAACAATTGCCTATGAGGGGTGTCTGGGTGGCCCAGTTGGTTAAGTGGATTCTTGGTTTTGGCTCAGGTCATGATCTCAGGGTCGTGGGATGGAGCCCAGAGTCATCAGCATGACTCGGCAGGGAGTCTGCTTGAGATTCTTTCCCTCCCCATCTGTTCCTCAAGGACCCCCACCTCCCCCCTTCTGCAGCCCATGCACTCTCCCCCACTCCCCGCTCAAGTAAATAATAAATACATAAATAAATAAGTAAATAAATAAAATCTTTTAAAAATTGCATATGCTTCTAACTACATGATTGATTCTTCAGGTTTCATTAATCCGAATCAGGTCTTTCCCAGAAACCTTATCTATGAATGGGGATCAACTCTAGGGAATGGACATTTCTATTTTAAAAGTCCCCATGGGGAGGGATATAAGAGCCTCAGAGGTGGCACAGATTTCGCTTTGAAGTGTCACCAATATGTCATTGATGGCCTCAGAGTCAGTGGTGGGTATGGTGCTGAGGCAGTGCTGAGACCTTTCTCACCTGGGGAAGGTGAGCATTGTGCTGAATGAAGGGCTTTCAGGTCTTCCTCAAAGTCCAGCAGGAAATCTTCAAGATCACGCTCATCTGCAGGAATGAGAAGCCCTGGAATGATGGGTTCTGTCTCTCTTTCCCGGGGACCACCTCCCACGACCACATCCTCGAGACATGAAAGGTCACAAAGGGAACTGAAGGCCAGACGTCTCACTTTTCCCTGGGCTCCGGCTTTGGGCCTTTGGATGTTCTACTCAAGCTACTATATGACGTAGTAATTCCAGATGAACTGGGGGCAAGGGAGGGTAACCCCAGGCTCCGGACCATAACACCTTAGCTCTCTCCTTCTGTCCTTGTTCCCTGCAGCTCACGATGGTCCCAAATTGCACTGACCTAAATTAGAGAGAGGCTGTGGGCCTCTCTGTCTCCACTTTTCCAACGCTTAGATAGCTCGAGTGCAAAGGTTCTGGGCTGTGTTCTCCGAGCACAAGAAGGAGAATCAGGTATAGTAAGTTTTTATCTTTCCTGGGGAATTCTGCTTAACAAAGGACAAATCAAGTTACTGCTTGGTGCTTAGTTTAGCACCGACTTATGAAATAGGAGTTTTGTGATCTAACATAAAGAACAGCTTCCCTTAAACATAAACTCCTTGAAGAACTTTTTCTGGTCCCTTGTGTTCCTCCTGGCTCATAGTAGGCGCTCTTAATTTTTTTTTCCTGCGTGAATAAATATGATAGAAATTAGCATGGATGAAGCAGGAAGAGCAAAAACTAAGGGAAAAACAAGAGCCAGATCCATGCTGTGGCCTCAAACAAAAAAGCCAAGGGCTAAAATATCAGCTCCTTAAACCGATGTGTGTGCATGAAGAGAAGGTAAGGTGGGAACATGCAGACAGACGGAATCACACTTGCTTGGGAATCAACAAATCATCAGGGCCCAAAGGGAGAGAAGCCAGTCTGTTTAGACACTGTGCAAACTCGCAAGGTTGGCAGGAAAGGAAAGTGGGGGCCGCCTGGGCACCTCCTCATTACCACAGGTGTGGTTTCAGGTGCGTTGCTGCCTGTTTAAGTAAGTTCTTACTTCAAGGAAAGCCAAGTGCTTTACAGACATTATCTCATTTCGCCTTCCTGACAGATACCTCCATGGGGGGTGGGAGGGGAGAAGGTTTGAGAATTAGTTGGATGAGAAGTGGGATTCTTGAGCCCTTCTGCTGACATATGGAGGCATCTAAATGCCTATTCTGTCCGCTCCTCTCAGGCCCTAAGAATAAAAATGGATTTTATCTTCTGGAGGAAACCACTCAGAAACATGTTTTTTTAAAAAAAGGTAGCTGTTGGGGCGCCTGGGTGGCTCAGTTGGTTAAGCGACTGCCTTCGGCTCAGGTCATGATCCTGGAGTCCCGGGATCGAGTCCCACATCGGGCTCCCTGCTCAGCGGGGGGTCTGCTTCTCCCTCTGACCCTCCCCCCTCTCATGCTCTCTCTCTCTCATTCTCTCTCTCAAATAAATAAATAAAATCTTTTTTTTTTTTTTTAAAGATTTTATTTATTCATTTGAGACACAGAGATACAGAGAAAGAGAGAGAGAGAGGGAGAGAGCATGAGCAGGGAGAGAGGCAGAGGGAGAGGGAGAAGCAGACTCCCCGCTGAGCCAGGAGCCCGACGTGGGGCTCGATCCCAGGACCCTGGGATCATGACCTGAGCCGAAGGCAGACGCTTAACCATCTGAGCCACCCAGGCGCCCCTAAATAAATAAAATCTTAAAAAAAAAAAAAGGTAGCTGTAAGGATGAGGTCCTTTTAAAAAAGCTTATGGAAATATTAACATCAATATTAAGAATTACCCCTGAGGATAGTTTATGCTAAAGGGGATCGAATTATAAATAAAAGTATGAAGAAATCACTTACGGAAAAGATGAACTTTTAGAATGAATCCTAAGGGATATTTCTCTTTCTCTGGGAGTCTCTAAGTAGTGGGATTGATTGCCAACTTGCTGGGGCTGGTTACAGAGGGACTTATCTGGAGTTCGGATGACCTGTTTGATGACTTTTCAAGACCCTTCTAGATATAATTTCATCAGTGTGACATAGCAGGTCTTACCTTGAACTTGAAACATTCCAGCATCTTTCTTATAAAGGTCATCTGTACTGCTGTTGTCCTCTTTATTCCATTGATTAGATATTTTATAGACATTCTCACACACTCCAAATGCACAACACTGGTAAGCATAAGGCATTTCTATAACCCTTTAAATGAACGAAACCAAACAAAAACACATGCTTAAAGACACAGGTTATTAAATATAGTGTTCATCTTCTTTCACTCAATAATTCTGTCTTTGGATCTTAGCCTTAATTGAGAAACTAAAATATTAACTGTGTACAAAGATGTTCATTACTGTGTTATTTATAGTAATGATGGAGTTATTAAAAATTATTGCCATGAAATGTTGATAATTGTTGAGGTTGAGTGATGCATATATTATATTATTTTCTCTACTTTGGTGCTCAAAAATTTCCATAATAAAGAAGTTAAAAAATGACTGCTAGGGAAATTGTAGCACCATTAAAAAGTGCTTATAGTATGACATAACGTAAAGTAATGAAAACATGATGTAAATTTGTATATGTACAGTGGTTCTAACGATTAAAAATACATTGGAAACAAAGTCTGGAAGGAAATAAACTAAAAAGTTGTTTAGGGGGTATTTTTAGATTTTTGCTCTCTTCTACTTTCCAAACTCTCGTTTGGGATTATGGTTTTAAAAGTATGTAAAATGTACTGTGGTTTAAAAATGTGTATATATATGTATATATACACACACATACCTACATGTATGTAGGTATATATAGTCTTTCAAGGGATTTTTTTTAACAGTAATAAGCATAACAGGTTTTAAAGAGCATTACTTCCTCAAAGAAATATAAATTTAGTACATTTTATTAGAACATATAACAAGCTAGATTAATTTAAAAACACAAGCAGGACTACAATAATGTTATCATGTTATTTAATTACATGTCCTAGTTTACACCCCATGGATCAGTGGTTTTCAAACTCTTCCCGTGAACACTAGGATTCTGGGAGGCATCTTTGAGAAAGAAAGGAAATGTGATCAGGAAGACGCAGTCTCCCACTTCAGGGTTTGTCCTAACAATGCCCCAGGGGTGGGGGACTTGAGGGCATGAAATGCAATTCAAAAGAGTCCCATGACCTCATAAATTTCGAAAACTACTATAACACGTCTATTACTTTGCATGACCACAAATGTATCTTATTAGTTTTAATGACAAACTCACTTGAGTTCTGGAAAGTTTTCAGATGATATCAAGCTCTGTAAGGCATGATTTCCTGTTAATTTTAAGTGAGTTAAACCATGTAACCCTGTTACAGGAAGAGACGACAGGCGGTTGGAGGATAGGTCCCTGCAAAACATCAAACAACAATTGGCTTTTGGTCTGTGTTAGCAGAAAGCATCGGTGTTAAAAAAAAAAAAAAAAGAAGCTCAACCTAAAGATTATTAAACTGCTCCATAAGAACTTCTAAGCAGGGTCCATACCCTTCATGGTAAAAATAAACATTTTGGGTTTAGCTCCTGATAATTTTTCGATTTAAAATCAGAATTGCAGAGGGGACGTGTTTCAATCACATTCAAATTGTAGTTTCTACGTTCAGCTTCATTTTGTCAGGTGGGGACATCGCAAATCAGTGGAAGGTGCTACACCTAATTTGAAAAGTGATGTTGAGTGGATTAAGTTGGGCGGGGGAGGGGGGGCGGAAGGCATAAGAAGCGGAGGGGGCTGGGAAGCGGCACAGGAAAGTTTTCTCTTAGTCAGGATGGCAAATATGAAATGAAAAGGCTTTGGAACCGAAATGACATCTTATTCCACCCCACCTGATTGCTCAGCGAAAATGGAAAATTTCACCTCAATAACCAGAACCAGCTGTCACCGAGATCTTCAATTAAACACGTCAGGGCCCCTGCGGCCTTGGAGGGCGGGGTGAGGGGGCTCCTCTCTGGTCTGACTCAGCTCCAGTGTGGACAGCACTGAGGGCCAGGCAATCTGTGCACGGCGGCCTCTTCCGCAAAACCGACATTTTTGATGAATTTAGGTGGCCCCCCAATTATTTAAAATATGCCATAAACAAGTCACGAAATACTCACAGCTTTCTTAGAGATGGCAAAGTGGAAAATGCATTGGGATGAATGATGGCAATTTTGTTCCAGGCTAAATTCCTATTAAAAAAAAAATAAGGCAAGTGAGAGGATTATATACTTAAAAAAGATTGTGTGAAGTTTTACCATACATATTCATTCTTCTGCCAAAATTTAACTTCATTCAGGACAAAACAATGAGCTTATCAAATCAGCCTTCAGATAAAGATATTAGTAGTATAAATGACTAAAGAGGGAACTTTAAATCAACCTTGTTTTAAGTCAACCCAGGAAGAATCATGCAAGTGAATATTTTAGATTTTACTGTTTGCTAAAAAGTTCACTGAAACATGGTTGTGAGGTTTTATGAGGGCATTTCTGAGATGAGTGGGGGTGGAGGAGGAGTAAGAGACAGGACCTTCCGAGGGTCTTCCTCTGACAAGCAAGTAAATTCGAAGTGGATAAAATGTCCTAGATCTGTAATGAAACTCAGCAACGCTTTGTGTACGTTGTCAAGTATGTCAGCCCGCGAGAGAAACACCGAGAAGTATTTTTAAAAAATTCCCAGTAAAGGAGATGCACATTGGAATTCTTAACTGCAAAATAAATAAAAAGGGGGCTAATATGTAGGAAATAAAATCCTTTAGTAACAAAAAAACCGTACAATTTATGGAGAAATAAAGTTCACTCAACATGCGTGTGCACACGCACACACACACACACACACACACACAATGAAATGTAGATGATTCAGCAGGAATAAGAACTTCCACATTTCAAAAAAGGAAAAATGAACTTATAATTGGTCTTTTTAAAATGCCTAACTAACAAGTGTAACAAAAGTGTAGACATCTGAGGAAATTGAAAGTGATCGCAGTCAACTTTTCTCTAGCACAGATGAATGATTTATTTATGATACTGGGTCTCTTGAGTTACCTTGGATAAATGGTCTTCACAGAACATTTATATTCTCATTTGAAAGCCTCCCTAAACTGGATGAAACTGGAAGGCTTTTTATTTTGATCCATCACGGATCCCAGAACAGAAAACAGTTTTGGTGAACAAGGGGAGGAAATGGCAGGGAAGGGGTGGGGAAGCTCCAAATGGGGGTTGGGGAATTAAGCGAGGAGCCTGTCTTCTGCTGAGCTGCTCCTAAAGTCTCTGCCCAGTGAGGGGAGCAGGTCCTACCATCTGTCAAAGTGTCTCGTGGCTTCAGGGGGAACATGGGTGCCCCCGGTGAGCCTCACAGAGCGGAATATCAGGAATGGAGGCCAAGTCCTGCCATGGGGCTTTATAGCAATTTGACTGGTTTTCTAGTAAATATGGGAGAATTTGTATGTGCAAAGGACCGTAATTCCTCTCCTGTTTGTACACCTGTGTGCTGGAATCCTCCTGGCAGCCCCCTGAGGAGCCATTTCCGCTCTCCGGCCATTTTCAGTGCCTGGGGCTGACCTTGCAGGTGGCATACCCATGGCTCCCTACTGTTCGCAGTCGGATTCCTGGTGGAAGCTCAGGAGAGAGAACTTGGGCACTGGTGCTGCACACCTTCTTGACCACGGCCTCCCTTCTCTGTGCCTGTGTCTCTGTGGCCTCAGCCTCGGCCATGTTGTTGGTTTCTGCACACCCGTCCCTCGCTTGCTCTCATAACCGTCAGCACAAGTCTGAGAGGTAGGTGTTATCCGTAGCCCCATTTTACCGGCGAGGAGTGAAGCACAGGGTACTAAGTGACTTGCTCCAAGTCATAGAATAATCTCAGGAGCTGGGCTTCAAACTCGAGCTGACTGACATCAGAGTCTGGGCTTCAAACTCGAGCTGACTGACATCAGAGTCCCTGATCTTTTGCTCAGAACACGTTCGAAATGCTTAAGTAAATAATGAGAGAGCCACGTCGTAGACCCTGGGGGATATGACGATGAAAACGTTCTTGTCATTTTGGGGTAGGGCACAGTGTACGCATGGCAGTGCTGAGAGCTGTGTCCTGTGTCAGAGTGCAAAGGGCATCAGAGTGGCTTGGGCTCATGGCAGGAAGTCTTGTTCCTACAAGGGCACAGGCAGGGGGCAAGTCAAGAAGGGGGAGGAATCCGATGGGCAGCAGGAACAGGGGAGCTAGCCACCATGTGTCAGAGGCCTGGAAATGTGTGGGTGAGCGTCAGGAGGTCGTACGAGGAGGTTGGAGTCAGATTTTGAAAGGCAGTGCTGGGAAGTCTAGTCTCTATCTTAAAGACATTAGGGGACTAACGAGATTCTTGCATCAGGGAAGCACCATAATTAGATTTCTATTTGAGAAAGATTCTCTTCACAGAATGAGTGGGGACCGATGGCGGAAAGGCTGGTTAGGAGGATGATGGTGGAGATCCAGGGAAGCCATTCTGTGGGCCTGTGGCAGAAAAGTGGATTAACTGGAGGTGGCAGAGTTTAGTGGGGTCTAAGGGGCAGGAGGAGTTCAGGGAGACTTGGACATGTAGCCTTCAGGGTCTGCGTCCCATTCTTCTGGTGTCATTAGAGGTCAACCTTATATTTCGTATGTATATGAAAAAAAAATATTTTTGGTGAGAACATTTAAGTGCTACTATATTAGCAAATTTCAACGACATAATAGAGTGTTATCAACTATATCAGCCTTTTAAGATGGAACTGACTTTTGAAAACAGCCAGAACTCCAACTGGGTGAAAAAGGCAGGTAATGAGATAGGCAATGTATTTTTGTTTGACATTTATTTAAAAAAGTAGAAGAACTTCACAAGCTGATACCAAAAGTAAGAAACGGGCAACATATTTAAATTCAGAACAAGATAGTTTTCAAGGTAAATTTTTAGGAGAAGATGATTCTTAAGGGTAAATTTAAAATGTTTTGAGGAATGGTATTATTTTACAAGGATATAGTCTCTTAAGTATTAAGAAAAACTTTAGGGGGGGGCACCTGGGTGGCTCAGTCGGTTAAGCACCGATGCTTGATTTTGGCTGAGGTCATGATCTCAGGGTCGAGACATTGAGCCCTGTGTCGGGCTCTACGCTCAGTGGGGAGTCTGCTTGAGACTCTCTCTCCCTCTCCCTCGGCCCCTCCCTCCCCTCTCTCTCACAAATAAATAAATAAATCTTAAAAAAAAAAAAAAAAGAAAAACTTTAGGAAAAAAAGGGTTTTTAACAAAATATACCAGAGTTTAAACATTACATATTGTCATTATTCATCAAAATTACATTGAAATTCAGTTTCAAGATGAAAAAGATCTGTCACAGAAAACAACCAGTTACTGAGTTGTTTATTTTTTTAATTTATGGTTAAAATATGGTGTTTTCAATTATAAAATGGAATTAGATACCATATTTACAATTCGACAGAAGCATTTTCCAGGGCATCTGTGCTCAAACCTTAGTGTACTTGTTAAAATGCAGATTGTTATTGCACCTCAGAGATTCTAACTCATGAGGCAGGTGAGGACCTGAAGCCAGCATTCTTTACAGTGGCCCCCAGATGATTCGCAAGTACTTTGAGACACGTACTGAGAACTGTTTACCCAGGAAAAACGAACAGGCAGGAAGAATTGTGTGGTCATCCCATTTCTGTGTGGAAAACGATCCCTACCAATTCCAGGCTGCTGACAGAAACGCGTTTCGTAGGCAAGGCAACAGCTTGGCCTCCTTCTTCTTTATCCAAGTTCCATGTCAGAGAGCAGACTGCCAATTTACTACTTTTGAATATATTCCCAAAAATTATCATGAGCAAGAGATTTGCCTTTTCATAGCAAAAGTAGGCACAAAGGTCCAACAATACCTGTATACAGCAGAAAGAAAATATGAGGGAAGTAGTGCTGTGTTGGGGAAGGTGCTTGGAGGCAGTACTCACAGGGCTCGGAGACCAAGCAGCTGCTGGAATGTGTCAACTTTAATTTCATAGATTTCATTATGTCGCAGGTCTCTGAAACGACAGAGTTCCAAAGATTGATTTCAAAGTCACTGGTTTCAAAGATTAGTCTTCAGAGAACTTGTACAGAGGGATGACCTGTCCCCAATCAAAGGAACACATGAAGTGTGACTATCAAGTGACCGATTTAAAAATTTTTGTTTTGCTTAAAGAAGAACATTCCAGTTTATACACGTAGGTGTTGCCTCTCTTACGAAGCGATGAGTTCTTTTGGGTGGGCAAAAAATGCCAGCCTCGTTCAATCACTTGGTGCCTGGCTCTGCCTTCTGAGCCCTTCTAGAATTCTTGGAAGGTCTTCAAGAGCATCAAACCATTACCTTTTAAAGACAGATTTGCCTTTCTTTTTCTCTCTTAATCGCCCAAAGGCATTCAGAGAAAAACGAAATGGGAGAAGATAGATGGTTAATATCTTTTTGATCGAAACCTAAGTATGACTTTAAAGCAATAAGGCTCATGTTTTGTGGAGGCAATTTTAAGAAAGGAATGTTAAAATGTTTCCTGCCTAAGAAGCATCAGTGGCATCTCGAATATGACGAATAGGACACCTCCTCTAAAGATGGCTGTTGTGAAACAAACACCCAACGAACCCAAGTCCCTCCCATATTTCCAAATAATACCGCTCATTGGATATGTAAGCTTAGAAAAATCCCAAAGCTCCAATAGCACCAGAGTTCTATTATAACACCAAGCTTGGGGTGGAAAGAGCATAATAAATGCTTTACTTACAGTACAATGCATGGTAAAATAATATTATCTATGTTTCCCAACTTAATAGCCATCCTACACAGTCACACCTTGTGTGTATGAGAAGGGAAAGCACCAAATGTCTCCCTAGTGAAATCACGGGGCAAGCAAACCAATGACCCCTGGATATGTGAGTTTTGGCTCTTGTTTTTTGTTAAGTGACTTAGAGACTCTTATAGACATACATTTTCTGAAGCTTTTGGCAGACTGAGAAACTGGGTAAATCTTCTAGCAGGTTGTAAGATAGATCTCTGGAAAACAGAAGGTACAAAAGGGAAAATCTGTTACATATTAATCCTAAGGAAACATGCTTTGCTCTCCTTTCCCTTCCAAGATGATATATCTTCCAAAGGCAGACTCTGAATGTTTCCCCAGCCCTGACATGGAGCAGGTAGTCATAGGCATTATTGGATTAAGCACAGATCCAAATGTTTACTGAAATGTAGCTGTTGTACTTCTTTAATTGAT
Organism: Neomonachus schauinslandi; assembly: GCF_002201575.2. NCBI lineage: Eukaryota > Metazoa > Chordata > Mammalia > Carnivora > Phocidae > Neomonachus > Neomonachus schauinslandi. The sequence goes on from NC_058407.1 coordinate 45,404,563, forward strand.
TTAAATAATTTACTTAACGAATTTATTTATATTTTGTTAGTGATGATCTACAATGTTCTAGCTATTATCTTACTGAAATGAGTAAAAATTAAATTAAATAATTGTGCCTCTCTAAGAGCTGCTATATCTCTACAGCTAAGAGAGTCATTGTTGGTTCTTTTCTAATCAACTAAAAAAAAAAAAAACCAACAACACTTCAAAACATAGCACTAACTTTGAAATCAATCACTGCAAGGGGGAAAAAAATCTAAGAAAGTCTTCAGCCAAAACTCAACAAATTACAGAATAACAAAAACATCTGGACATATTTATAGTATAATGTAACTAATCTAAAGCAAGCCATGGTAATTTGCAGAAAGCTTAAAAAAAAGAAAGCTGGTAGATAAAGTAACATAGATACTTAAAAAAAATCTTGTCTCATGTTTAAAAAGTTATCAGTTAATCAACTAACACACTTTCATGCCTGATTCTAATTCTTAAAACCAGATCACCACTACGCAACTGAAAAATCCATACTGTTTTCTAAGAGGCTTTTAAATTATTTTGTTCTTGTAATTGAGCACTCCATTCTACATTTACTGAATGAATGGAATTTATATAGAAAGACAGTTCATTTACTACACATAAATAACGCAGATGAAGCTGTTTGCAAACACAAATTTGTAGTTTATACTAGAGGTTTGAAAGACCAAACCAAACAAAAAACTGAAAAAACCCCAAACCATACCCCACACCAAGTACTTACTAAATACACCTGGTCAACAAAATGGTGTATATTTTTAAAAAATAGTGACTGTGATAAAATGGACATACATATCATCACAGCTGATAGTAATTTGGTTCACTCGTTTTCACAGACTGCAAGGCGACAAATCCTTCCTGTGTACCAGGTAGAGGATACAGAAAACCTTCTTCGACAGAAAGACATAGTGTCACCTTCTGCCTACTTTCTACCTAATGATTTTCATGGCTAATACTCATCAAGCGCTTCTTAAATATAGACACCATGTTTACAGCTGTTACCTAAATTGTTTCATTTAATCCTTGTGGTCACCTTATGAGGAAGACACTGATTATCACCATACAATGTGAAATAATTTGCCTAAGATCACCAGCTACTTAGTGGGGAAAGCCCCACACAGTCAAGTGATTCCCAGGGAGGTGAAGAGACTTGGGGACAATTTCAACAGTGACGTTTCCTCATGTAACAGGCACTCAGTGGATGATTTAGTCAGAGGAGGAGAGCTCGCAGATCTGTGCTTCCGGAACATAAAGTAGATTGTAGTAGAGGTCAGGACCCTGAGTTCTACTCTCAACTTCAACAGATTCTTCAACTTGATCGAAACACTGGCCAAAGCATTAGGCCTTTTTTCCGTTCTCTCCTTTAAGGAGGAGATACCCGTTCTGCTGATCTTGCAGGGTGTTGTGAAGAACAAATCAAAATTACAGGTTGAAGTGCTTTGAAACTGACAAGCTCCTGTGGTTAGTGTATTTGTGTTCTTTCAGACCTTTCAAGTTTCAAATGGAGGAAAGAAGAGCTTGAAGAAAGAATAATGGTCTAAGGGAAGTGAGAAAGAAGTTGGTAAGAGCTAACACTGCCTGAGAGTTTACAATGTTCCAGGTGCGGGTATAAGCGTTTGACATGTAGTAACTCACTTAATCCTCATGAGGATCCTCTGGAGGAAGTGGCTGTTTCTCTATTTTATAGATTGGGAGATGGAGCCCCAGAAGGGATAAATAACTTGCTCAAGAAATCTTGCTGGTATATAGGGAGACTGGATTTGAACCAGAAAAACAGACCCAGAGCCTTTGCTCTTAACCAGTTTGCCAGTCAACCTCCATTTATGCAGTTCTAGCCCTGGGTGGTTTGCCATTTGCGATGTGACGTAGTGGAGACAGAGGCAGTTTAAATAGAGGCTTCTTACGTACTAGTTACAGCGCGTGAAATCCTAGTCATGTCATCAGGCCAGTTTCCTCGAGAAATGAAGATAATTACACCGGGGTGTGGTAGGCGGAATTCTAAGATGGCCCCTGAGATTTCCACCACCTGGTATACACGCACTTTCTCCTGCTTATCCAATCAAACTGCCTGTATTTGAATGTGGACTCTGCTACTTTCCTGCAGTGTGACTTCAACAAATGTACTTCACTTCCCTAATTCTCAGTTTCCTTGTCTGTTTCTGCACCTCAGAGGGCGATGTGGGGTGAAGAAGCAGACTTACTCCATATTCCCTCCCTCTATACATGAATGACTGACTCCAAGACTGTCCCATGGTGTTCATGCAACCCCATATCACTGAACAACGGAAGTCTGAAGTGGTTAGGGGGCCGGGCCTGGGGGAAGGCAGCATCATTGTGGCAGACATTCCCATTCTTCCACTTAACATTTGTAGTTCTGCTACAAGGTGAAGCCTGTGGTGGAATGACAGGCATTCAACTGACACAGATGTCTCCCGTGTGAGAACAGAGCCATGACGGGAGACTAAGGGTCCATTCATTAAGTCTCCACAATGCATGAGAGGATGATAATAGGGTTGGGAGTTGAGGGAAAAGGTTGAAAATGGAAGGTCAAAACAAGGCTCTTCAGATTCCTATAAACTACTTTTCAGTAAGGGAAAGGCGGAGAAAAAAAAAAAGCTCCGAGTCACCAGAAATCACATATGCAAGCTGTTTAACCACTTGTTGGCAACATTACAACATGGCCCCCACAACTATACGGGAAGAATGTTTGGTCGCCTTTATTAAGGTTTGTATGGGTCTGATAACTTAATTTTTAATTTTGGCATCCATATTGGGGTTTTGATCCATTATGTAATTTTTTTCTGTTCTGCACAGCCTCGAGAGGGGGAAATGAAGTTATGTAGGCTTGTTCATAGCCCTTTTCTGACAGGAAACGTGTGCCAGCTGAAACTCTAATGGGAGACTGATGGGACCTTGGGAACCAAGGGTGTGCCACCACCATTACCGGGGTCACATCAGAGAGCCACTTCCTCGGCCCACAGGGGCGAGGGAGCACCAACCTCCTGGAGCCCTCAAGGAAAGAACTTTCTCCCCTTTTCAAGGATTATTGAAAGAGCGCCTGCCATTTCACTCCTAAATGGAAGTTGCCTGTTTACACAATGTCACTGCCTTCCTGATACGCACAGCACTTGCAGATTAGGTAACTGATCACAGGCGGTTTGAGGAAGAGATGAGATCTGGGCTCCAGTTAAAGTCCTGTTGAAACACAAACCAGACATAATTCTTTTATTCAGGCATCGCACAGTGACATATTTTTATTCACTGACTTTAAGATTGGTCAGGCTTCAAGGGCAGTGCATGTTCTGGGCAAAGTCAAGAGCCTATTCAAGTACTTACAGACTCTCCAGGCTCGCAGTTCCAGTTAAATCAGGAAATTCAGTTATTTGTGAGGCGCCATTCAGAGTCCTAGAAGGAGGGGTACATGAGTACTATTGGAAGAAGATTCCAGAAAGGGGTAATTTTAGTGCCATTTTCAAAGCACTTTAACTTAAAATATTCACTTGGTTTTTACAGTACCCCTGCAAGGGGAAAGCGATCTGTAAGAGAAAAACCTACAGCGTTCTTAGTTCAGGTAAATGTTGAAAAGCGGATCTTCCAACAAGCTGGATGGGGTTGTCATAGAAATGTCTGAAAAAAATCCAAACACCAATGTCTTAGTATAAAAGTTGAACGACAAATGAATACCTGTTCAAAATTTTGACGAATATATTAAATGTATGTAATCTTGATTGTACTATATTGTATAACATTCCTGGTTACTTGGTAAAACACAAGTGTTTTAACTCATGAGGAGACTTTTTTTTTAAGAATTTATTTATTTATTTGACAGAGAGAGTGAGAGAGCACAAGCAGGGGGGGGCGGCAGGCAGAGGGAGAAGCAGGCTCCCCGCTGAGCAGGGAGCCTGACGTGGGACTCGGACCCGGGGACTCCGGGATCATGACCTGAGCCGAAGGCAGATGCCCAACCGACTGAGCCACCCAGGCATCCCATGAGGAGATTTTTGGTAAGAAATCCATACTATATAAAAATGAAAGTTTCTGACAGCAAGGCAGATATAAGTGATAGGTACTAAGGAGAAAAGCAAGTGAACAGACTGCAGGTATACCTAAAAATCTTCCCCTGCCTCCAACATCTGTGGCATATCCGTTAAGTGGCAAAAAGGTAATTCAAAGTGCTGGCAATTGTATCATTAAATAAAGAAAGATGCATTTCTACAGATTCACATGAAGGTTAGATCCTCGGGTCAAATCTTATCATAACATACACAAAGGACTCTTCAAAGTATTTGAGAGGAAATTTGCTCTTCTGCTTTTTTGGCAACATTAGATTTCTAAAAAATTAATTACTGCTTTAAAAGGTGAGGCATTATTAGAACTTAAATATTTTGTTTTACAGATGTTTTCAGTAATGGTATTTGAACTGTCTGGTCAATGAAGCCCTACAAATAGGTCTTAGTGGAGAAGATATCCTAGTTCAATGAAATTCAACAAATATTTATTGGTGTCTACTGTGCTCAATGTATGGGGGAATTTACAGACTGAGTCATTAAGGAAAGCCATCATTAAGTATCTACCATTTGCCTGACATTATGCTAGATTCTGGGAGTTTGAAGAAGATGGCTAAAATGTTCTTGCCCTAAAGAAGCTTGGAATCAGTTGGGATAGAACAAATAAGTAGCAGCATAACACTTTCTGGTTGATGAAGCACTTTCACGTATATAGTTCAATTGATCCACTCAACAACTTTATAAGATCCAGAGCACAGATGCTTAGATATTATTTATTTCATTTATGGAGGAGGAAACTAAGGCTCAGATACTTTGGCAAGTTCAGTACCTCCCAGAGCTTTACTTTTCTCATTTGTTAAACTGGGATAATAAATCTGAGTTGTAGGGTTTGTGTAGAGATTAAAAGAGCTCATGCTTGTGTAACATCTGGCGGACCTGGGTTAGTTGTCACCCAACAAACCTACATCCCCTTTTGTCCTCCTGCCCTCTTCCCTTGGATTAGATCATTGATAAGAGAAAAAGCTAGAGCTAGAATATAGGTCTTATGATTAAAAAATGGAATTTTTCTGGGCGCCTGGGTGGCTCAGTCGGTTAAGCGACTGCCTTTGGCTCAGGTCATGATCCTGGAGTCCCGGGATCGAGTCCCGCATCGGGCTCCCTGCTCAGCGGGGAGTCTGCTTCTCCCTCTGACCCTCTTCCCTCTCGTACCCTCTCTCTCTCATTCTCTCTCTCTCAAATAAGTAAATAAAATCTTAAAAAAAAAAGGAATTTTTCTCATAATATCACACTGTCCCTTATCTGTATCATATGCTCGTATGTATATAATTATGGTCACATACATATATGTACGTATGTACACTGGGCAGTTATGAATGAATACCCATGCTTATATACGTAAGTTGCACAAATAAGGAGTTATAGGGTTCTCAGGAAGGAGTTTTCTTGTGAGAGCAAGAAAAACTTCATGTAATGTCATTTGAAACGGGCCCTGGGAGACAGAATGTCAATAAGCATGGCGAGGGGATGGACTCATAGGAGCAAGGAAATAAAGAGTTTTGTTCTATGGATACAGCTTTGTCGATCTCGGTTATGCCATCGGGTAATTGAGGAGAGCTGTGGAGAGCTGGTCAGGCGATGAGACAAGAGACGGTCCTGAATCTCCGGATGTTCCACAGTAAGAGGGTGACAAGATGGATGCTGTGCCTCCATCCTCCCGTGCTGGAGGCAGGGGGATGAGCCTTAGATCGGCAAGAACGTTGAGATGGTGGCTAGCAGAGGCTGGTGGCAGTGGGTCTGAGAGGTTACGCAGAGGATGGGGACCTCAGAGGGAGAAATGGAGACCGCATAGCCAATGGGACAGGGAAGCATTCACAGAAACTGGGAATTGGGGATCTGCCAGGGGGTGGCAGTGACTGACGAGAGAGAAACAGGCAGAAGCAAGGTGAGGAGAGTTTCAGAGAGAAAATAGTGAATGCCATAAAATACTGGATAGAAGCACTAATAAATTTTGGGGGCTGTTAGTCCTTTCTCAAGTGGTATTAGCATATCAAAAGAGTGATTAAAAAACAAACAAAACTCAGTCTTGTGGCGCTAAGGAAAAAGAAGCAAAGGCAATGAAATTTGCCAACTTTTAATATGTAAATACTCTCTAATGAGGCCTAATGTTTATTGGCAATAAACTTTAAAACCCTCAGTTTGCCAACATACTGTCAGACTATTTCAGAAACGATGAATGGGATTTAATTTTTTTTTTCACTTGTCAGGGCTAATTGGGATTCCAGCTCATTTGTGACAGATACTACACGGTTCCAGAAAGCCTCTTAATCAAATTGGCACAGGATGAATAACTGCCAAGAAATGCCCCTAGAGTCATGTTCAACAGTTGTCCTTTCTCTCCTCCTGCTGATTCGAGACACCTCCGGCATGATCTCAGGCCAGTACTATGCCCCAGTTTGCCAGGTCTTTTAACGAAGAACCATCCTAACACCTGTTTTCATCTTCCCGTGCATCTACACGTGATTGATCTTCTGTCTGTGCTAAATGTGAAACATATAACTAATTAACTATATGCTGTAGTTGTAACTCTATTTTGTGCTTTTATGGTATATAAACCCTCATATACATCTTTTTAGAATATATTCACCTTTCTAGAATTACAACCGAGCTTGTAATTGTATAAATGTGACTCGATGCTTGGGCTTGATAACAAATAGATACAGAAACCTCGCATAAAACAGTATCCCCCCAATGCCCACAATCAATGGAGTCTATTGCTGTAAAGGACTCCTATTATAATAATTTATAGGGGCACCTGGGTGGCACAGTCAGTTCAGCATCTGACTCTTAGATTCAGCTCAGGTTGTGATCTCAGGGTCTTGAGATCAAGCCCTTTATCAGGCTCTGCACTCAGCGCGGAGTCTGCTTGAGTTCCTCTCTCCCTCTTCCTTTGCCCCTCTCCCCCTGCATGAGCACTCTGTCTCTCACTGAAATAAATAAATCTTAAAAAAAAAATTTGTATTTCTAGTATACCTGGGTTTAAGTTCTGAATGACTAGGTGACCTTGATAATGATTCTCTAAAAATCAGTTTTATTCCTTAGAAAATAGAGATAAGTGAAAGTATGTCACAAGATTACTGTGAAGTGAGTCAAGGCCTCTGAAGATATGAAGCATAATGCAATGCACACCTGAGGTCCTAGAAAAAAAGAATCTTTTAGGTTATTTCAGCATTCAGCTGAAACCTGGCAAAACATCTCTACAGATGCTTCTCTGTAAAGAATCTTATATTGACAAAGACAAAACTTGGGAATATATAGGACATTCATTTTATTATATTTAAAATTGCAATATGTATTATATCTCAGGATGGAAAAATCAAAAAGAACTACGGCCACTTACATTGTAATAAGAGAAGGATTGCCTACAAATGCTTTCTCGGGTATTGACTTGATATTGTTGCTGTGAAATCCTCTAGAAAGAGAGGGAAACATTTCTTTAAGAAAATAACCTGTAGGGTAACATTATATAATAGTACTCTCTTCCTGTGGCAGTGATCAGCGTCTTTGATAGCTAGAGGATAAGGTTAAATTCCTCTATGCATTTTGAAGCTTATGTGCTCTCTAGGAGAAAAAGAAATCACAAGCTGTCCTCTTGAAAGAGGAATAAAGAAATCGAAAAGAACAGTTGTGCTTTACGGAAGCTTACAACCTAATGTTATAAAAAGAAAATCCATCTGTTCATATCCAGTAGAAAACCACTGTATAACAACCAGACACAGAGGGAACCATCTTTGGAGAGAGGATTATGATCACTTCTCCTGACCCCGTTTGAAGCGAGGAGAAGAGAAAATTGACTTAAGCTGCTGTGAAGTAGAGATTTAAGTAAGCTCCTTATGAGGACAAGATTTCCTGAGCTGAAGGAAGGTACTCAGTGAGTCTGTAATAACAAACCGATTCTCCTCTGCCGGGTGCTAGTGTTGTCTGAATGGCAGAGGGGCAGAGTCAATGCTCTTTGGGTTCCACGGGCCGGCGACTGGCTGAGGCACCTTTGGGCTGCCTGACCATAGACCATGAGGATTTCCCAGTTGAGCCACACGTGGGGGCTCCTGAGGGAGAACCCTCCTAAAGTCTTTTGCTTCCAAACAAGCCCTGTTGTCTACCTCCTTTAGCTGTGTCTCTCATTTCTCTTGGCCAAGAGAATAAGCTCTACGTTTATTTTCCTTTCCAAGTCTTGGAACATTCCTTACATACATTATTCATATTTTTAGGTACAAAGAAAAGCTAATTGAATTATAGCATATAAAAGACAATGGATGCAACCTAAGAACTGAAAGTCAGCTTTACTTTAGTAAAATGGTGGGTTTTTAAAAATTAAATATGATTCATGAAGTATTTGAAGAATATGAGATGATGTATGTGAAAACATCTAGCACGGTACTAGGCACATGCATTTTGTTTCTCTAATCCTAGACTTAAATGACCTAGAAAAGTTTGTTCTTCAAAATGCTCAGCAAATAACTGAATTCCGTGACAATTCTCTATAAATGTATGAAGTGTGTAGATGTTGGGGGAATATAGCTTAGGAAAAGAGAACTTAGAGAACTATGTATATTTTTTCTAATATACATATTTTAGAGAAATCCATTCTAAATTTAAAAAAGATTATCTAATGTTTGCTGGAGATAGACTAAATGAAAATATGTTTCAAGTGTACTTAGCCATTATTTATACAAACTTTTAAAATTTTCTAGTCAGTCATACTAGGTACAATAGTCAAATATATTTTAAAGTGAATTCACAAAGAAGAGAGTTCTCCCATTAAATTTGTCCTAAATACTTACAGTTCTTTAAGGTTGGAGAGTGTCCTGATGGCAGTGGGGAATTCATCAAGATTATTATAATTTAAATCTCTGAAAAGAAGTAAATAGTATTTTCAGTTTTTTATTTGAAAATTCCTATATACATTTACAGAGAAAGTGAACACCCTATTGCAATGGGCCAGGATCACTGATCAAAATCCTCCTTCCTTCTCTTCATGGAGAGAGATATTCTTGGCTTGCTGTCCACCATCATTCCACCAGTCTCTGCATTAACGTGGTCATTAGACTGCTCGTGAGAAATGTCAGAGTCAAGTCTCAATGGCACTGAGGTATTTAAAAACGGGGGGGGGGGTGGCGGTACATACAGCCGTGTTAATGTCCAACTAGGTTGTTGGTGGCTTGACCATGTAGCTCTTCACCTGAACCTGGCTCACCATGCTGTCAGCTGGTGTGTGTGTTCCTCCTGGCTCCTGAATCACATCTCCTCTCTTGTTCCCACCTTCACACTCTGATGTTTCCTTCTGCTTTTCAGAGTCTCGCCTGAGAGGACATGTTGGAGAGTTGCTTCATCCCTGACTCCTGTAGAGTGCCTGTGATTCTCCCAGCCTGAGGTCCAGGATGACAGTCTGCTTCTGGAGAGGTGTATGTGGTTCGGGCACTCTCAGGAAGGGCCTCAGGTCTAGAATCTCTTCAGGGTCACAAATAAAGACTCAGACCAGAAGTATGTTTTGCCCGGTCTGTGAGGCAAAGCTCTACATTATCCTTCATGCCCAGAGATGGCATGGCCAAACAATTTCAACTCATTAATTTCTCTATCTGTTATGACACAAATGCCTTTTCAATTCCATTACTCAGACTAACTCCACCTTATATCTACAACTTCGTATGAAAAAGTAATTGCCTCCTAGTCTCGGGCAATGGCAGATTTCCCAGATGACGCAGAAAACTCTTTTGGTCAGGCAATCAGATGTGGTTAGATCTTCCTCTATGGAGAAGACTGCTTTTTAATTTTGAGAGAGATAATTTGACCGAGTTAAACATGAATCAAGATTCCTACTTGTCTGGCACAAACCATCCTTAAGCTATACTGCAGGCAGGAAACTCATGTCTTTTGTGGACATAAATTTTCTTCCTGTTTGTAAATCTCTCCAGATGCTCTGTTTTGATTAAATGGAGGATTGGGTCCTTATAAATTACTTGGGTTTCTAGTGAGGCAGAGGAAGAGGTTGGGAGTAACCAATTTACTGATCCTCTGTAGCCCTGGGCAAGGCGAAAGGAGGGTGGGGGACAATGAGACTCATATGAATTTGCCCTAAAATATTTGACTCTATGGTATTTACATGAAATCCTGGGTTCTCATCTCAAACATGGGGTGGGGGGGAAAGAAAGCCTATTTATGGAAATACCCGTCAAAGCCAATATTGTTTTTTTTTTTTAAATTTTATTTATTTATTTGACAGAGAGAGAGATAGCTAGAGCAGGAACACAAGCAGAGGGAGTGGGAGAGGGAGAGGCAGGCTTCCCGCCGAGCAGGGAGCCCGATGTGGGACTCGATCCCCGAACCCCGGGATCATGACCTGAGCCGAAGGCAGACGCTTAACGACTGAGCCACCCAGGCGCCCTACCAATATTGTTTTTTGTTCCTCTTGTGTTGGAAAGGACTGGAAGGTGCTTTCCATTACTAAGATCCCAAGCCCAGCCCTGTGTAGATAAGGGAGAAGTTCTAATTTTTCCAAGCACCTCATAAGAATGGTTTGCCTGTGCCTTTAAGTTGACTTCAAAGTTCTGCCTGGAGGGGTTCATCTTTGGCATCTCCTTATGAGGATGATGCCTCCCTTCTACGAGGAAACACAGAGTGACGTAAGTAACCCAGGAGGGAGAGCTGGGAGCGCTCACTGACCTGAGCCACCAACAACAGATGGCCCATCAGGAAATCGTCAGACCCAGACCCGATTAGAGGCTAAACTGACCAAGTACAAATGCTAAGCTCTGGATGCAGATGAATAATGGGCTCCAAGGCCACGAGAGAGGTGGTCTTTGGTCTCTCCTTTTGCAGGCCGGGTCAGTCATCACTGTAGATGTAGTGGCCCTGGGGGTTTACTGTACCTGAGTATTAGAAATATGGGGGTGAGGAGGGCAAAACTGGAATCACCCCCCTCCAGAACACTCAGGACCCCCAAAGCCTGTCACCTCACCCTCATTATACCTCTCACTCCGCTAGGGCAGTGAAGAGCAGCTCCTCCCCTGAAACGGCTGGGGCCTGGGGAGGCCCGCGAGAACATGTGAACTCTTACCGTCATGGCTCTGGGAAAGGCTCTAGGCGGTCAGCTGGCTGGACTCTATTTTTATTATAGGTACCAATTCAGATCTGAGCTTTTGACTTATTCTTTGGAAGTAGTGTATGCTGGTAAACATGGATTTCAGAGTTAAACTCGAGAAGAAGCAAATCCCAGCTATGCTACTGCCTAGATATGTCATGTTGTTAAAATAACTTAAACCTGACTAGAGCTTACAGTGGGATGCTGATAGCCACTCTCATAGGATGGGTTGTGGGATCAACTGAAACCACATATGCCGAATGGTGCAGTATTTGGACAGAGATATACGCAACAAATGGCAACTATTATTACTTTTTACTCTTTTGAATCACTTTGTTGTTTGCTAATGGAACTCCTGTTCATCTCAGATTGGAAAGTCCAGCATTTGTCTGGTCGGTATCCTCTCATTGGGCGGGGGCCGGGAAGGGGGGCATGCCTGGACTAGACTCATGAATAGTGAGCCTGAGTGACAGATTAGAATTGATCCTTGACACAGAGTACACATTCCTAGGCAAACAGTCGCTAAGTAGAGAACATCTCATTTAGCTTATAATCATTCTAATTTACTACCCTTGGTAGATTAAAATAAAATCTCAGTTTTACTAGCTCTGTGTGTGTGTGTGTGTGTGTGTGTGTAAGATAAAGCCACTGTAAATATCTGTTTAAAGCTCAGGCAATTAACCAAACCAAACAGCAAGTTTGACTTTAAGGCTATTTTGATTCCTTCAGAATACTCATGAAAACACTGAAAAAAGGGAAACAAATAAAAGGTCAACTCACAAAGTCTCTAGGCTGTGGAGCCCATCAAAGCATTTCTTTCCCAGGGAGTGAATTCTATTGTTATGGAGATGCCTGCAGGAGAACATTACGGACACAGTCAGGAAGGCACACTGCTCATGGAAACTTCGGCACAGCCTTCTGATTGCTTAAATCCAAAGAAACTTAGAGTAAAGAATGCGCTAGTTATATATAAGAAATTCTTTATTTAACTTTTTTTTTTCAAGGCTATATGACCCATCCACTCTTACCATAGATGATAAGATCTACCATCCAGCCACAAGTGCCTCAGGGAATGCAGAGTTTAATAGGCAGTGACAGTTTTACCCTTTGCGTTTGAGATGTCAGGGAGTATATAATAATACGGGCAACATGACTGATAAAAGTAAATTCAGGTTGTTAACATAGCTTTCGGATGTAGCATATTAAAGCAGAGATTCTGGCCATCATTGACAAATGAAGGATGGAGGGAAGGTCCTGGTGTACACGCATATTTTCCATTAAAGCTGCAGGCTTATAAATGGCTATGTTCCCAGGGTGGGACCACAGGTTAACAGGCAACAACAATTTTAGTCACAGAGAATGGTGATCAGATTTTTTTGGCTGCCCCAGGAGATTAGTTATCTTGACATAGTATTAACATGTATAATTATCATCTTTGGCTCAATGGTAAGTCAGTTAAGTCAGGGCCAATGAGAACAGCTGTGTATATAACTGAAAACTGGACCAAGTCCCAAGGGATTTTTGGAAAATGGGCTTAACGAGAAGAGGGTGATGAATAGCTGGGTCTCTGTAAATCCATTCCTTCAGGTGGAGGAAAAAATTAAAGCACACACCCAACTTCTGGCGGGTCAGCGGTATCATCTTTATATGAATGAGTCAGTATAGAAATTTGTCAATATCGCCCGAAATTTCTTATCCTTTAAACTAAGGTTTTGTTTGTTTGTTTTTATTTATTTATTTATTTATTATTTATTTATTTATCTATTTAATTTGAGAGAGATAGTGAGAGAGTGAGAGCGAGTGGTGGGGGGAGGAGAAGAAGGGGGAGGTGCGGGAGGGGGGAAGGAATCTCAAGCAGACTCTATGCAGAGTGCTGAGTGTGGAGCGGGACCTGGGGCTTGATCCCACGACCCCGAGATCATGACCTGAGCCGAAACCAAGAGTTGGTCACCCAACCAACTGAGCCAGCCAGGTACCCCAACTAAGGTGTTTATTCTAATAAATCTTGTTGGTTTCGTGTGAGATCTTTGTGACATTTATTGAAGATCTTGTACATGCAACACATGGGGGAAGGGGATTGAGGGGAACCTAAAAAGATGGATAAGATGCTGGCCAGCCCTCAAAGGAAGACAATACAAGAGAGAGACGGGTAATCAAGAAAACTGGAATAATCGAAGGCAGTGGTGGGCCCGTGGGCGGGCACGAAGCAAAGGGAGAAGTAGGGCAGAAGAAGCCTTCCTCGAGGTTCCTCGGCAGCTGATCTCCCAGCCTTTCAAGCAGCTGCTATTTTCCCTTATCAGCCTTGATTGACCATTATATTATACACATAGGGCATACAGCTACACCCTTAAAGGAGACTGATTATTTTTCAAACTATGACTTGAGAATCATTTTGGTTTACTTAAAATAATGAAATCTAGACCCATCGGGGAAAAAAAGCCACACAAACGCACAGCTCCCTGTTAATGGTTTGTCCTTACTTCTCTTCCCTTGGTAGGGGTTCAAAAAATATTTATTAAATAATAAGAAGGGCATATTTCAATTTGACCTGAATTGGAAATTATCAGAAATAAGGAATTTTTATTCGCTTCTGTCACTGGACTGACTTTGTACAGTGTGACGATTGTCTGAACAATATACACGGGCTTCCCTAAGACAGAGGTTGTAGTTTATCTTTGAATGCCTCAAAGTGCGTGGCACTTAGCAGGTGCTTGGTTGAATTCTGTAATATTCTCAAGTCATTTCAGGGAGTCCCTATTCAAGGCATGAAGGGCCAGCACTTGAAGGCCAACATGTCCTGCGGTGAAAATTTAGAAAGTGTGAAAAGAGAGAGAGAAAGAAAGTCAATAAAACTTACAGAACTACCAAGCTGGAGAGGTTTCCAAAGGCATAGTCTGGTATGTGGTGTATTTTGTTCAGGGCCAAGGTCATGGCCTGCAGTGCTGATAAACTTCTGAAAGCCTGGACGGGGACTTCTGTCAAGGAGTTGTCATCCAGCCACAAGTGCCTCAGGGAATGCAGGCCACGGAAGCAGCTCGGGGGGACGTAGCTGATGTGGTTGGCATCCAGACGCCTGCGGAAGCAAGCAGCGAGGATGGTAAAGAGGGCAAAGCCCAGGCAGGAGGTCAGCCTTGCAGGGACACTCTCAGTATGCTGAGGAACAGGTGTGAAACAGGGTTCAGGGACCTCGGGATGCCCAGGCATCTGGAACAGTTTGCTCTCGTGGGAGGCTTTCCTCACTTGCCAGTAGAACCATGGCTTCTTAGAGCCCCTCGGCTATTAAAATTCCACGGAGCTATGATTCCCTTCCAGGCTTGTGGGTAACATGCCTCCATGCACAGAAGTGGCCTCCCCTGAGGTATGAAGCCTCAGTGTGATGATCTTTCAGTTTTTCTCTCTGACACCCTTTCTCTTCCCCCTTCCCCCAAGCCAAATACATGCCTTTGCTTTCTTTTCCTTTTTTTTTAAAGATTTTATTTATTCATTTATTTATTTGAGAGAGGTACAGAGAGAGAGAAAGCACGAGTAGGGGGAGGGGCAGAGGGAGAGGGACAAGTAGCCCCCCCCCCCCCACCGCTTGCTGGGCGCAGAGTCAGTCTCGGGACTGGATCCCCAGACCTGAGATTATGACCTGAGCCGAAGTCAGATGCTTAACCCACTGAGCCACCCAGGCACCCCGCATGCCTTTGCTTTCTCTGGACTGTTCTAAATCTACAAAACCTATTATTCTACCAATTTGTTCACTGAACTCTGGGAAAAGATCTTCTTGGTATTTAAAGGAACGGAGTCATTTCTGAAGGCTGTTAGAGACACGCCTCGGGGAGAGGAGAGGCGGTCCCTCTGGTTTTCTCAGTACAGTGCTGATAAAAAGCCTAAGAACTGTGGGCTTTCTTGCACATCTGACCATGTGCATTGGGCAGGTATTTGTTTTTCCTGACATTTTAAGCGAATAACAAAATGAGCAGCTTTCCCAGCTTTTGCTTCTTTCTTCCACACACCATTTTTTTTTTTTTTAAGATTTTATTTATTTATTTGACAGAGAGACAGCGAGAGAGGGAACACAAGCAGGGGGAGTGGGAGAGGGAGAAGCAGGCCTCCTGCTGAGCAGGGAGCCCGGTGCGGGGCTCGATCCGAGGACCCTGGGATCATGACCTGAGCCAAGGCAGACACTCAATGACTGAGCCACCCAGGCGCCCCGTTTTTTTATTTTGTTTTGTTTTGTTTTAAGTGGGGAAATACATCTAAACATAGGTCTGGGTAATGAGCTGTTGCAGCTTCAGAACCAGCAGAGGGAGTGCAATGCACTTCTCTCGCCCTGTCCAAGAGAAACAGCGACTGCAATGACAACGCCGAGCTTTTCTAAGTGGAAATTGCAATCTCCTCTAAGGTGCATCAACGACAGAGCCACCAGCACCCGGCTATACTTCCAATGGCCCTCGCTCACTTTTCCAATCTGTTCTTTTTTTTTTTTTTTAAAGACTTTATTTATTTATTTGACAGAGAGAGACACAGCCTGAGAGGGAGCACAAGCAGGGGGTGTGGGAGAGGGAGAAGCAGGCTCCCCGCAGAGCAGGGAGCCCGATGCGGGACTCGATCCCAGGACCCTGGATCATGACCTGAGCTGAAGGCAGTCGCTTAACGACTGAGCCACCCAGGCGCCCTCCAATCTGTTCTTAAGGCTCACGCATTTGTCTGCATTTTCAAAGCTAGGATTAAAAAAAAGAAGAAGAAGAAGAAGAAGAGTTGCATTTTAAGCGGTCCGTGTCTTAGGAAGGATTAGAAAATCATGAGTGGATTTTGAAAAATGTTTTAGGAAGCATTGAAGACTACACAGAAGCAGGAAGCGCACCAGGGTCATGGAATAATCCCTTTCCACCCAAATTTAAACAATTTAGAAATAGAATTCTCTGTGGTAGGGAGCTAATTTCTTTGGAAAGCAGCCTCCTCACTTTTGGTCACAATGTGTCACTTCACTTGTCCTCTGGCTTCTGCTTCTATTGACTGAATGGGGACAAGTGATGCCTTCAAGGCCCCAGACCAGGTTTTGATATTAACTGAGGTAAGGTCACTTGGAATGAATTTTAAGAGTT
The DNA here is from genome assembly GCF_002201575.2 of Neomonachus schauinslandi. Taxonomy (NCBI): domain Eukaryota; kingdom Metazoa; phylum Chordata; class Mammalia; order Carnivora; family Phocidae; genus Neomonachus; species Neomonachus schauinslandi. The sequence continues at coordinate 45,420,816 of NC_058407.1, forward strand.
TGGTGTCCAGGGGTGCCCACTCACAATTAAATTTCCAGTAGGGTGACGATTACTGTAGGCAGCAGAAACACAGATTCCAACTATCTCAAGGTTCTGTCAATAAACGGAACTGGAAAGGTTTAGGAAAACTCAACACTGCCCTTCCCCCTTGATGCAGTGACAACATGCTCAGCCCAGGTTCAAATAAGGTATAACTTCATCTGGGGTGAGGAGGTGATGGTTTTCTTTTGACCAGAAGTGAAGCACGTACGTAAACTCTCCTTAACGACCGCACTGATTTATTTAAATAATATGAACTTCCCCGTTTGAGGTGACATCTTGTCTGATGATTGCCAGTTGCTTATGTAATAAAACAACAAGCGGCTTCTAAGAGTCCTGAAGATGACTCATCTTAAAGTTTGGTACACACGTTGGGGTACATTTATAGAAGAGGCTCTCTCAGCGCTGAGTCAGAGGCTTGTCTTCTTCGGGACTTAAGTTCCTGCTAATGTCACTGCTGGGTCTTGAAGTGACCTTGGTCTCAGTTTTCAATGTTAATAAGCCCATTTCTCTGGAGAACTGAATTTATGAAAAAAAGTAATTTATGATTTATGATTTCGGAATCACCCCCCCCCCACCCCTGCCGGCCGCAGGAAAAAGGAATGTAATCTGCCCTCCACAATGTAATCTTAGGGCAATTTGCTGTCTGAAATGAAATGAGTAAGACAATTCTGCACAGTCCTATCCCTTCCTATCCTAATTCTCCCCGACCCCATACTCGGGTATCCTGAATGCGGCACCAACTAAACTAACTAGACTAAAACGTGTCTCTGCCTCACTAGTTTCTTCATCTAAGAAGCTCCCAATAAACCATACTTCTTCTAAACGCAGTATTTTGAAGTCCATGTCCACCTGCCTCAGTGGTCCAAACCTAATCAGAGAACGGTACATTGTTCACATTCAGAGGCATTATCTGATTTAATCTTAACAGAAGATCTGAAGGCTAAACCAGAGTGTGGAATTAATTATCCAGCCACTCATACAGGTGGTTCCCACAGAACAAGGTTAAGACTGTGGACAAGGCAGCTGGTAGGGGAAAGTTGTGCCTCTTCAGTGAGTAAACAAAGAGCTCACATTAAGTCAATCCGGTCTTTTGGGGCAGCTGGGCATTTTCTAGTCATATGCTTGGAAAATGCAATATTTAAGTAGTGGTGTGTAAGAAAAACATCACTACAGAGTACACAAAATCACATATAAAAGTGCAGTTCTAGAATATTATCAGGGACAACAAAAATAACTGTGTTATATAGTTCCACTTTTTAAGTGTTTCTTTGTTATCATTTCTATTTCATGCCAAGTCACAAAGGGTGTGTGTGTGTGTGTGTGTGTGTGTGTGCCTGCAGCTTAGAATCTGAATTAGAGCAGAGATTTGGGATGAGAAATCTCAGGTCCAAGTCAGTATACAGTAGCTGTGTGACCATGGCCAAATCAATAGACCTCAGCCTTCACACCTGTAAAATGGGGGTAACACCTCTCTATTTTATAAGATTGCTTTACGATTAAAGGAATGAATACAGCACACTATAAATCACCTTCATGATTTTACATTATTATTACTTGAGGCTGGTTAACAGTTTGTATTTTTGGGTTTTTTTGACCACGGAAACCATTCAGAAAAAAAAGAGGTAACCTCAAACTTTGCCTGAGTCAAAGGTTGGTTAAAAGGAGTACTATATTGTCGGTGAATTTTGGTTCTGAAAAATGCTACTTCTTTCATCCCTCACGGCGGAAATAATTAAGAGGTGTCTGCAATTAGACTGACTAGAAGTTACCCTTACTTTTCAGGCTTCAACATCACAATTACAGAGTGTGCATGCATGTGCGCGTGCATCTATAATCCCAAAGGGCAAAGAGTTTTGTTCCCGATTCATTACTGAATAGAACGTCTTCATTCCAAAGGCAAAGGAGAAGCAGTGACGTGGGATAGACAGCACATTCTCAGAGACAATTCCTACCGGTGATCTTGGCATGTAAGTATCTAACCCTAATGTCACAGAGGTAACACAAAGCCCGCACGCTGTTAGGGGTAGCAAAATAAAACACTAACAGTGGGAGTGGCCCCATCGTCTTTTAGACAAATAAAACCTCTTAATTATGATCTTGAAGGCATTCTAAAAAGTAATCACTAGATGGAACATGGTACCCATTTTATGCTCCTTCTGTTACTTATAACTTCTAGCAAACTGGTAGATACAGATTTTACCCTACTTTCTATGTCATACAACCACTTACATCATGGGCCTAGGGTAACTGAAAAGTGCACTGAATTAGAAAAATCAAGACACATTAAGGCAAGACCCTGTCGGCTATTAATTCTGAGATTTAGAGGCACGTGGATTAATTTCTCTGAGGGTCCATTTTCATATCGGTAAAGCAGAATCGTAACAGGTCACAGAATTGCTATGGGAATTAAATGAGAAAACATATGTGCAAGTGTTTTGTAAACAGTAAAGCATTCCACGAATGATAGGTGTTAATACCTGAGAAAAATCTTCACATTTAGGAAGTGATATCATTCCTCCCCCCTCCCCCACAAAATTTCTTTAATTTTTCCTGAAGGTTCTTTACACTTTGTCATTTCAAATCTCTCTAACGGAGACTGACATTTTTTGAGGGCGTCATATGGGCTGGCAGGACTGCTGATTTTCTCCTCACCGTAATCCTTCGTATGTCAGTTCAGTAGCTACCCTGCATGTTTTGATTAGAGTTCTAGGAAGCCTCCCATCACAGAGAAAAGAAGAAGCACACATCTTTGAGATTAGGCCAGCAGAAGTCCAAGAAGGCCCCAAAGGCTAACATGGCTGAGGAAAACTATGACATCACCTGGTGCAGGAAGAGAATTTTCATCAAGTAGAAGTCTGGGCCGTGTTACCTAGAGGACTGCCACTGGTGAGAAAGGGTTCTGTCATGACTTTGGGGTGTATGTTGGAATAACTCCCTCTCTGGAGGGAGGGCTTGGAGGACTCCATAGTTACCGAAGGGATTCTGCTGCACGAACTGTTTGGCCAACAGGACTGTCCCTCATGGACCTGGGGATGTGTCTCCTCATCACTGGGAATTTGTCAGGGCCATCCAGGTCACCCTGACAGGCTTCAATACTTTTGAGAACCCACGGTAAGCATCTAGAGTCTGGATAGCTGTGTTCAGAAGATTTCTGGGTTATCTACCTCTGAGCAATGTCCCATTCTCCTCCAAAGCATCTTCAAAATCTGCATAACATTGTTTCTCTGGGCTGGAGGGCTGTACAACCTCCTGACTGGGTATCCTGATACTAGCTGTGCTGTAGAAAGATCTCTTTGATCGCAACGTGCAGAGGGACTGGTGGGAAAGTAAGTGACCAGGGCAGTTGCAGTCAGGAGGGTGAGAAAAGACAAGAGCCTGAAAGAAGTGTGGAAATGGACAGGAAGGTCCGAAATGAGGATTGCTAAATAAGTGGGCCCGACAGAATGTGGTGACTTGTCAGCTGTGGCCACAGGGGGAGGCAAGGAACGAACAGCGACTCCATGTTCCATCCTGGGCAACTGGGCAGATGGGGACCATGCTAGAGCAAGGATGAAAGTTACCCAGTATTCTGTAAACTAAAAACAAAATAAAACTGCATGTTCACTGTGACTGCAGTTCTGCAATATCAAGGTGTCCTATGTGATGAAGAACTAGAAGGTAACAGGCAAAAAAAATCAATCTTTTACGTCAGGAAATGGCAAAAACACACACACACACACAAAACCCCCCCAAAACCCAAAAAACAAACTTCAAAAGCTCATTTTCTTACCTCCTGTCTAAATATTTTTGCATAATGTTTTCATGTGTAAAAGCTTAATTTTACAAGTTTTCTCTTTCAAAAGAAACATTTTGCCAATCTGTTCCATACTCCTGAAAGGAATTTTTGATTTATAAGTGGCATTATTGCAGGGATTAGAGAAGCTATGAGATCATTCTTGCTATTGTTTTTCCAGAAAAAGGCCCTTTACATATATCTCATATATGATACCTTGCCAATGTATCACACAGACTTATATCTTTGTTTGAGAATGTCTTTGATAAGCCATTAACTACAAGGAAGAAAGCGTTAGTCAAAAGATAAGCCATAGATCTTGGCTAATTCCATATCTGAGATGACTGTAATGATGTCAATTATTAACACAGATGACTTGAGGGGAAAAAAGTCAAAGGTGTGAAGAATGTTGCAGCTGCAGGTATAATATAGTTTATGGGGATTCTTTCAATAAACAGAATTATGAAGCATAGCATTTTCATCACTGACATTTCTAGTTTATATTTGGATGAGCATTTTTTCTTTATAAGTTTTAAAGAAACGACCAACTCACTTGTACATGCATTTGTACATCTTGTAAGACCATTTTGAACCATTCACGAATAGTCAAAAGAGCACAATCATTTCGTTTTTGATAAATGAAAGCATGTTCAATTATTATCTTGCTTTGGTGCTAAAATGAAAACCACGTACTTCCAAGCTTGTATGTAATACAGTTTGACAAGGTATCTGAAGCACTTGTTACGGTGAAATTTTACTGCACTGGAACCAGGGGATCTCTGGAAATTGAATTTGTCAGATCATTATAATAACACTATTGGGATAGAATTTTATCTCCATAAACTCTTACAGATTGGATTCCTGTTGATTTATATGAATTCTTCATAATCATAGGAGTCATTTTTATTGTTACTATTGTTATTTAATATTTATGGAGTGACCACAGCGTGGGATTCTACCTTTTAATGAAACTTCCCATCCATATCCTAGGAAGACATGAAGTGTATGAATTCATATAAGCAGCGTGATTGTTTATATAAGGATTGCTGCTTCTAGCTTTCTGTTCTCCATCTTATTCATTGGTAAACTTAATGTAAACCAGGAGGAAATATTATTGCTTTAAACTTACCTCTGAAAAGGTAAAGAATTTTTCTCATCTCTGCAGCGTGGGGAGAGATGAAGTCTACAGGCTCACCAAAGAACAGTAATTTAGAGTCTAGTCAGTTGGTTTGACGAACAGCTACCTGAACCAAACCTCTGTCTCTCCAGCATCATTGAAGAGAGCAAACTTCAATAAGAAATATATTTTAAAATCAATTTATATGCGGTCACTCACTCAGTTTCTCAGAGGTTATTGTTGCTGTGAATTTTGTAACAGGGAGATGAGTAACAGAAGCATTGACTTCTTCAGTTTCATTTTTCTCCATAGAAAACAAAGGCTTTTTTTTTTTTTTTTTTGGCCAAGGGCACCATTTGTCTCCCAGGTACCATCAGGGTTTGAAATCTGGGGGTCATTTTTTAAATCTTCCATAGCCTTCCAGCCAATCATTCACCAAGTCCTCCAGATTTATTTTTATCTCTCCACTTCCACTGTCTAGTTAAGTCTCTTATCTCTTAACACCTGCATGACTGCAACAGTCTCTGAGCTGGTCCTTTTGCCTTTGATCTCTTATCTCGTCTATTAATCCTGTAGACTGCTACCAGATTAATCTCCCTCAAACTGCACTCTATGTCCTTCCCCTGTTAGGAATCCATGGTTCTCCTACCGTCCCTTCAAACTCAAACTTCCCATCTGATATTCAAAGCTCACCATCCACCTTATCTAGCCACACTTTTCTCTTATTTCTCTGTCCCAGGCAAGTTGTCCCTTTTTAGCTCCCTCCCACAGTACTTCTGAGTCTTGTATTCATGAGCATCTCCTACTTCCTGCCTGTCTGAATCTCATCAACCCTACAAGACTTAGCATTATGGTTCTTCCCTGAACCCTACTCCTTTAAAAAAAAAAATTATTATGGCAGTATAGTTGACATATTATATTAGTTTCAGGTGTATGACATAGTGATTCAACAGTTCTACACATTACTCAATGCTCACCACGGTAAGTTGTAGTCACCATCTGTCACCACACCACATTACTACAAGATTACTGATTACATTCCCTATGCTGTACTTTTCACCTCTCTGACTTATTTATTTTATAACTGGAAATTTGTCCCTCTTAATCCCTTTCACCTATTTTACCCATCCCTGCCCCCACCAACCGCTTCCTCCACCCCCCCACCCCCCCACCCCCATCCCCGGCCATCTGGCAACCGCCAGTTTGCCCTGAACCCTTGAATTCTTAGAGCAGAGAGTCCTCAGCTGAGACAGTGGAAAGCTAAATCTTGCAGACAGATCGACTCCAAAATCCCTGAAGAAACGATTGGGGTCCAACTCTTAGCTCGGGAAGGGCAGGTAGAAGAAGCCAGGCACAGAGGTAAAGAGTTTGGAGCCAGCGAGATCAGTGAATGTGGGCAACAAACTGGGGGAGATGAGCTGATCCCTAGCAGATGTTTAGAACATCACTTACGGTTTGAGGCTTTAGTTCAATAAATTCATTAAATGTTTCTTGAGTGTGTTTTCTGCAGGTCCTGCTCCTGGTGCTTGGAGAGCTGACAGCAAACCAGGCAGACATGGAGCATGTTTTCTAAACATGTTGATCCAACATTTACGGAGCATGTTTTCTAAAGTGTAGTCAGACAATCAAATCATTCCAATGAGGTGTTAGGTGGAGGGTAATGTATGGTAGGAGGACCTGACCTAAATTTCACTTTTCTTTGAGATCCAGATCTGGATTTCAAGCTGTTTACGTGACATTTCTACTTAGTCATTTCTCCACAAACACACACGTTCAAGACCAAACTCATTATTTCCCACCCTATTTTCCCCAAATGTAGCCCTCTGTGGGTGTTTCTTGTCTCAGTGATGGGCTTCATTAAGCACATGGTTATATAAACCAGAAATGTAGGAATCATCCTTGACACCTCTTCCTCCTTCATTCTTCATCGCCAATTCATTACCAAATACCCGTAATTTCATCTAAAGATTTCTCGAATCCATTTCCCTTTTGCCATCTCCACTGTCCCAATCCTGGAAGAGTTCTCCTTTCTCTCCCAGACTGTTTCAGTAACACAGATCAGATCATGCCCTTTCCTGCCTAAACTGGTCCAGTGGATTCCCATTGCTTTCACAATGAAGACTCAAATCCTTGGCATGTCCCAAGTGGCTTTCAAGGTGTCTGACCCCACCTGCCTCTTCTTGTACCTCTCCCACCTCACTCTCTCTTCCTGCTTCAGCCACATGGACCTCGTTTCTGTTCCCTGACGTACTAGCCCCTGCCTCTCTCCCCGCCATCCACGACAAGTTAGTGCAGCATACTTCCCTCTGTCTGGAATGTTCTTCCCTCTTGTCTTTCTCTAATCAACTTCCACCTTTGCAATAGGGACAAGATACCATTTACTTACTTATCAAGAAAGTGGAAACAAATTCTACCTCACAGGTGATGAGGGAACAGACAACCGAATGCATAGGGAGCACTACAAAAGGCAGACTGACCCACTCTTTAATAATATTGTTCTCTTCCCTTCTTCAACTTATTTACTTCTGTCCTGCAGCGTTACTAGTTTCTTTCTTTTTGTAAACCTTCACAACATAGGTCTAGAGGGAAGATGTGATTCTGTCAAGCCCTTTTCCCTCAGATTAGTGCATCTGCTGTGTGCCCATTTTCGGCAGTGGATTTTGGAGGGGGGCAAGGTAGCGTGGCAGTAAAATGGGCAGATTTGGGAGTTAAAGAGACCAGAGTTCTTATCCCAGACTCACCTCTAGCCTGACTCCATTACCAGCCATATGACCTTGAGGAGGTCATCGAACCTCTTTGAGCTCTTTGCCTCCTCCTCACAAAGGAAGGGGTCATCTCCGCTCCTTCCTCGGGAGGCTGCTTCGAGGATGAGGGGAACGTTGCAGGTAAAAGCACTTCATAACTAGCAGGGGCTGCTGCTTTTATAACCAAGGGGGTTTAAACACCCTGGGTGTTTCTGATTTTGTCCTGGCAGTGTTCCCATGCTTTACTGCTTCTTCACGTGCCTTTTTACAACTCCTTACAGATTTCACCTCCTCCAAAGAGGGGGAAACATTTTGTCCCCCTCACAATGCACCTTCCGATTGGTGTCATCCCTTTAGCTTCTCCGAAGAGTTTAACCTGCTTTCCAAAGGGAACCTTCATTTCTCATCACAAGACTACAAAAAGTGGTATTTGACTTCTCATGGATAACGTCTATGTTCTCTCTTATTTATCTATCTGCTGTCCTAGACGGGATTTGATCAGGGCACTGGCAGGTAACCTGATGTAAGAAAGCCTCAGGCATGGGGTCTTGCATTAAGTATTCACATTTTTTTTGTATATGATTCTGAAGACTATGCTCCGACTTGCTGTAAACATTGCGTGGGAAGGCCTTTACCTTTGAAAATAGTTTTCATGGGGGCGCCTGGGTGGCTCAGTCGTTAAGCAACTGCCTTTGGCTCAGGTCATGATCCCAGGGTCCTGGGATCGAGCCCCGCATCGGGCTCCCTGCTCGGCGGGAAGCCTGCTTCTCCCTCTCCCGCTCCCCCTGCATGTGTTCCCTCTCTCGTTGTCTCTCTCTCTGTCAGATAAATAAATAAAATCTTTAAAAAAAAATAGTTTTCGTCTCCTATTTAAATGGGGGGAGGGAGACAAGGAAAACTTCTCCTCATAACAATTCATGGGGTGCTGGTTTGCACGTGGTTCTGTGAAGTGAACACCCAACAGTGCCACAGACAAAACTCTTGGCCTCTAGAATGTCTGAGTCCACCCCCATCCCAAGACCTATCTGATATGTTGGCACTTGGTGAAAAAACAAACTAAACCAAATTTTTATTTATTGAACATGATTTTTATTGTGTAAGCTTGTAATTTCTCTTTCTGGAGACTATTTTAGTGGAGGGAATAATGTCACTAATACTAAAACCATTGTTTTGTTTTGTTTTTTTTAACCCCTTTGATCTTTTAAACTTATCCTCTTGGTTACCTCACTCCGCATTCTTTTTGTCTGGTTACACCACCTTGTCTTTTGTGTACTTCCTTCCCATTCTTTATCCAGGGTCTGAAACCCAATAGGCTCCTGGATATTAATGGGAGGAAACTGGCTGGTTCTAGGCTTGCCTGACTTTCTGCTCAGCACCCTGCCTCTTCCTCCTCCTCTCGTCCTCTCGCTTACTCTTTTGTAGGACTGTTATCAGCAAAACCCCATCACAATGAGTGGGTGAATTTATTAACATTTCACAGGGTTCCGGGGGTGGAGTCCGCAGCCCTGAAGGTGTGATCACAAGATGCAGGGGCAGATCATGTTCCAGGCAGGAGTTTTATGTTCTTCGGTTTTAAAACAATGTCTTATCCTCTGAAGATGAACACCAGCCGATTGGAGAATAGAGACAATACTAAAGATATGTCTAATTCTCTTATTTTCTATGTACCAACCCAATTAGTTTCTCTAGTGAGAATGAGACTTGGGATGAAAACTAACATGTAATAAATAATACTGGATAAACACGAAGATGTCATTGTCTTTGATCATCCTCACTGATGACGGGGAAATGACTGAACGTCATTAATGACTGCTCACAAACGAAGCAGTTGATTTTTTTCAGAGACCGATTTCTTAACTACAAACACAAAGGTGTGAGGGCATGGGAGGGTTAAGGTTTGAGTTTCTATGAAATCACTGTAATCTGAACCTGGTCCTCAAATGACTATTATGCCAAACGTTTCTTGGTGAAATACAACTCATTGTGAATTCTGATTACATTTCCTATTCCCTTCCAAAGAAACAGAAAGGAAATTAAGTTATATTGGATTACATTACAAAAAAGCCAACTGGTGTCTGGGCAGTCATTACCATGTCAGAAGCAAATGGCCATATTGTATGGGGGCAGGCTCTGGGCTATACTGGGCTCCAGCACATGGGCTTGACCTCTTGTTCTTTTTGCAAACAACTTGCAAGCATCAGGAGAGAGTTACAAGAACACAAATGTACCTATGTGTTCTCATTATGAACAAAGCCCAATAACGTTTGTTTATGTACAATAAAGGAAAATTACATCTCTTGAAACATGAGCCCAATTCGTTTCTTGCTCACAGCAATATTACCAATTTTAGCCTATCAGGTTTCTTAAACTATCTTCAATGCAGCCAAGTCCATATGGAGGAGCAAAGTATACCAAAGATCTATTTCAGTAGTTACCAGCCACTTTTGGTTTGTAGACCACTTGTTAGCGTCATAGAACAATAAAAATGTTCATTTCTCAAAGGCAGCAGCCATATCAATCCCCTGAGGATTTTGTTAAAATGAAGTTTTGAGTAAGTAAGACAGAGATGAGGCCCACAGCTCCGCAGATATCGGAGGTGCCCGCGCTGGGGTGAACACATTCGGATAGCGGGGCAATACACAGCATGTGGCCTCCTATCTTCATTGGCCCCAGACTGTCAGTAGAATTAATAGGCAGATGTGAGCTATTTCTTTCTTTCTTTTTTTTTTTTAAAAGATTTTATTTATTTATTTGACAGAGAGAGACACAGCGAGAGAGGGAACACAAGCAGGGGGAGTGGGAGAGCGAGAAGCAGGCTTCCCGCCGAGCAGGGAGCCCGATGCGGGGCTTGATCCCAGGACCCTGGGATCATGACCTGAGCCGAAGGCAGACGCTTAACGACTGAGCCACCCAGGCGCCCCGAGCTATTTCAATTAAACACAAACAACGCAACCCCTGACTTTTATTTCATATTTTAAGGACATCATGAGTTCATCCTGGAATGCAAAGTATGGATGAGGTTATGATTTCAGGTTTGAAAATGGTTCAGGAAGAATATCTGCCGAACACCTGCAGGAACGTGGCGGGACACCAGTCTTCCCAATCCTCCTTTAAAAAGCACTTCATATTATAATTGCCCCAGTTAGAAAACACTCGGGAGAGTGCAGCCTCAGGCTTTGAGCCTCTCCAGAATGATTCTCCTTTGCAGCCAGGGTTGAGGAGCCCCCGTTGGAGATGACAGGGCCGGGCACGCACAGGGCTGATGTGCTCACAGCTCCCGTGGAGTGCCCCGTGCCGCTTAGAGCACGAACGTGTAACACAAGGCAAATAATCAAGTGAAGAGAAATAGAGTGACTTCCGGAGAGAGAAAGAAGAGGAACCGTGACCAGAAGGGCTGAGGGGCAGGCGAAGGGCTTGACTGCGGTGCAAGAAGAGCCGGGGGACTGAGTGGAGGCGTCCTGGGTGCGGGTGCGGGCAGCAGGGAGCAGACAGGTGTCATCCTCTTTGTTACTTGTTTTGATACAGAAGCATCTTGAAGGGAAATGAATGGAAGGCGCATAGGGAATGTATGTGTGTAATGACCACTCCTCTCAAAACTAATGCTTTCATTTTCGGATCTGCTTAAAGGAAACGGGAGAGGGACTATTAAACACCCTGAATCTGGGACAACAGTAAAACTTTAAAAGGGCTCGCTGTGGCCCCAACCTGCAAACCCGGCCGGGGGGCTCCTTCAGCTGGTACAATACAGTGTCTGTGTGGTTGGTGGCTCAGTCTATGTTTATGATACTCTTTGCCAAATCTTAATTCTTGTATCCAAGCAGCACAAAGAATGTGAGATGTGGCGTGATAGTGCTCACTGCCAACATTCAGCACCTCCCATGGGTCCGTCTGCGCTCCGGGCAAAGGGACGGCTGCACAAACATTACACAGCCTGCCGATAAAAGTCAGCGAGCACTGGGGGCCGAGGGTCTATCTAGATGCGATAACCATCAAAATAGAAAGTTAACCCTTGGCTTTTTCACAGGGAACACATACTTATAAGGTTTCAGACACCATTGTTTTTTGTGAATCAGAAACCATAATGCAAGAGACACCTGGTGAACAGTAAATATCGAGACGGTAAGAAACCAAATCTGAACACCTTTATCAGAGAGGCACCACCCAGTTTGGGTGAACAAAAGATTCATGGTTTTCTCTTTCTCAAAGAGTTCACTTCTGTGTGTGTTCTGTTTGTGATCTTCTTTCAGCTGATAGTGGCTTTTGGTTACAAACTCTTATCCTTGTATCTTCTGCCTCACAGCTGTTTAAAGTTCCCATTGGCCACTGCCATTATCTCGTTTTTCAAGCAGCCCCTGGACCCCGCGCCCTTACACAGACAGCCCCACTTGAGAGCCTTTCGCCTCTCTGACTGCTCCATCCCTTTAGGAAAATGCTGGTGCAATAAAGGAGGAGTGATACTCTGATGGCTTTAGGGAGCCCCTAAAAAGGCAGCAGACCTGTCCCAGGCCACAAAGGGGCCCTTGTGGGCTTGTTTATCGATAGGCCCGTGAAAACCTAGGAAGTCACTTTGTTTGACTGGACTAAAAAGCTTAAAATGGTCTCAAGCACAGATTTGCTTTCATTTAAAAAAAAAAAAAAAGATCAAAGGAGGAAAGTATCATCTTCAATCTCACATTCCTCCTTCTCTTGTATCACCTCAGTAAAAGGCATTAAGCAAAAACTATATGTAATTATTAACTGACGGATTCCTTTTTTTTCTTTCTTTTTTTTTTGGAGAGGGAGAGGGGGAGGGGCAGAGGGAGAAGGAGAGAGAGAATCTCAAGCAGACTCCCCTCTGAGGGTGGAGCCCGACATCAGGCTCGATCTCACAACCCTGAGATCATGACCTGAGCTGAAATCAAGAGTTGGATGTTCAACTGACTGAGCCATCCAGGCGCCCCCATTATTAACTGATGGATTCTTTATAATACTTTTCAGCTAGAGTCTGCAATATTTATTTGCCTTTTTTTAATGCATTCGTCTCCCTCAGCATTCTAGACCAGAAACCAGTATTTTGTTTGACAGGTGTTAAGTAAGATAAAAGCGGACATTACACACGCATATATTGGAAATTGTGCAATAGATTGTAAACACTGATACATTCTGATGAGATGATTTACTAACCAACTGCTCATGGCTTAGTCTTGCCAAATAATCACCGTGAATAATTGCCTACACCCCAAGCTCTAAAACATCCAGCTCGTAAGAAAGTTCTTTTTGTGAGAAATAACTAATTTTTATTTACTCAGAGATTCCAAATCAATGAAGAGTAGAGACTCCTGACAGAAAACTGTGTGTTTGTAATAAGGAACAGTAACACCACCACCGTGTTATGTTTGTGGGTGTGTCTGTGTGTGTAGCTGAGGTGTGTGTGAGTCTCTCTGTGGGACTGTTTGTATGCTTGTACGTCTGTGTGTGGCGATAGGGAAGTTGTGCAGCAAGGCTTCAAGACATACCATCAGATCTCAGTTTACGGATATGAGGACCCCTGAGGTACATACAGAACTTGAAAAATTAAATCTGTATTGGACTCAGCAAACATTTTACTACAAGGCAGCTCAGATCATCTGAAAACAGAATAAACTGAAGATGCTAAGCTGTCTAGATTTTGACACTCCTTTTTCTAGATAAAAGGAGAAAGCATTCTCTCTGATTTGAACTCCAGAACTAAAATATTACAGGGGAAGGCAGAACAACCAGACAACCGTCTGGACGTTCTGTCCCTTGATGCCAGCGTATCCAAGAGGCTTTTCACTGCAGGTGCTGTGACTGAGTATCTGACCCGAAACTCCAAACTCCAGCACTGGTCCCTCCCACACGTATTGTTTAATGAGGATTTGAAGGATTGTTGCTCTAATGAAAAGTCTCATTCACAACTTCTTTAGGTATGGTCCCCAACCAAGGAATTTATGAAAATGGTCATTTGGACATTTCAGTGCTCCTTCCCATATTCATCCTGAGAACATTGGCAATTGATACTTACAGGGACTGAAGGCTTCGCAAATTCTGCAGAGCTTCCGTCGGTACCTGTCTTAGGTGATTATTCTGCAGCATACTGCACATGAAAACAAACGAAGAAAAACATTAAAGAAGGTTCACAATAATTAATAATAATTGGCCGTAGCAGTGCCAGGCACTGTTCTAGGCGTCAGGGAAACAGCAGAGCATCAGACCAAGTCTTGGCCCTTAGGGAGCTTACATTCCTGTGTGGAGTAAAAGATAATTAAAAATTAATGGATGTGTCTATAACATCAGACAAGTGATAGGTACTATGAACAAAAAACAAAACAAGGATTTGGGATGGATGGCTACAAGGGGTGAGATTTTTTCCTTTTTAAGATTTTATTTATTTATTTGACAGAGAGAGAGACAGCGAGAGAGGGAACACAAGCAGGGGAGTGGGAGAGTGGAGTGGAGAAGCAGGCTTTCCACCGAGCAGGGAGCCCCATGCGGGGCTCGACCCCTGGACCCTGGGATCATGACCTGAGCCGAAGGCAGACGCTCAACGACTGAGCCACCCAGGTGCCCCAAGGGGTGAGATTTTTATCTTAAAGTTGGTCAGGGAAGATCTTTCTTAGGAGGTGGTACTTGAGTGGAAACTAGGATGGAGTCATGGAGCAAATTCTGTGAACATCTGGGAAGAATTTCTGAGAAGAGGGAGGAGTAAGTGCAAAGGCCCAGAGGCGGGAGCTTGCGTGACTCGTTCAAGGAGCAGCAAAGGAGGAGTGAGCGAGAGCAAGAGGCTGGGAGAAACTGAGCCATCTCATGGAGGACTTGTCGGCCACAATAAGTCTTTAAGTGTGATGAGAAACTCTTGTTGAAGGGTTTATGTAGGGAAATGATATGCTCTAATTTATGTGTTTTTCCTTTTTAAAATTTTGATTATAGTTGACATACAATGTAACATCAGTTTCAGGTGTACAACTCACTGATGTATAAGTTTCTACATCGTGCTATGTTCATCACAAGTGTAGCAACCGTCTGTCTTCATACATCGCTATTACAATATCATTGACTGTATTCCTTACGCTCTGCTTTTTATTCCTGTGGCTTATTCATCCCATAACTGGAAGCCCGTACCTCCTACTTCCTTTCACTGATTTTGCTCACCATCTCCACCCCCCACCTCCCCGCAACCATCAGTTTGTCCTCTGTATTTATAGGCCTGATTCTGCTTTTTGTTTGTTTATTCATTTTTTCAGATTCCACTTATGAGTGGAATCATGTGGTATTTGTCTTTCTCAGTCTGATTTATTTCATCTAGCATAATACTCTCTAAGTCCATCCACGTGGTCTCAAATGGCATGATCTCATCTTTTTCGTGGCTGCATAATATTCTCTCTCTCTCTCTTTCTCTCTCTCACACACACACATACACACACACACTTTTCCTTATCCATTCATCTATTGATGGACACAGGTTACTTTCATATCTTGGCTATTGTAAATAACATTGCAATAAAGACAGGGGTGCATATATCTTTTCAAATTAGTGTTTTTGTTTTCCTTGGGTAAATACCCAATAGTGGAATTACTGGAACATATGGTATTTCTATTTTTAATTTTTTGAGGAAGCTCCATACTGTCTTCCCCAGAGGCTATTCCGATTGACATTCCCACCAACAGCGTACAAGGATTCCCCTTTCTCCACATCCTCACCAACACTTGTTTTATTTATGCTTTTAAAGGATCACTCTGATGACTATATAAATTAGACAGATGGAAATATGGATACAGTAGGAAGCTATTAAAAATCTTCTCTCGGGCGCCTGGGTGGCTCAGTTGGTTAAGCGACTGCCTTCGGCTCAGGTCATGATCTTGGAGTCCCTGGATCGAGTCCCGCATCAGGCTCCCTGCTTGTCAGGGAGTCTGCTTCTCCCTCTGACCCTCCCCCCTCTCATGTGCTTTCTCTCTCTCTCATTCTCTCTCTCTCAAATAAATAAATAAAATCTTTAAAAAAAAAAAAATCTTCTCTCTTCTTGTGTGTCTGGTCATATTTTAATAGAAACTAAATTCTTTTTGTGAAGTTTTGTGCTTTTGTTCGCCTGGATTCAACAGTTTCAGAATGTGAGGACTACAGAACAGAAACACCCGGTAACAATGAAATAAAAATATATCATTGCTAGCAGGGAAATAGCAAGGAAAAAAAATTCCCATTAGATTCCTTATATTTTGATATCTTATTCATAAATGTTTATAACACCGTAATTTCGCAGCCATTCCCTCTGTATTTCATGGTCTCTGTAAGCCAGAGGCAGAAGACTATTTTAGGAAAGCAGACATTTTACAGAAATATTTCTGCTGAGGAGGCTACTACTTACATTTGAATCTCTGAAAAAATGTGCCTGGTTCTCTCCTCTCCACAATGGAAGTTTCTTTTCATAAGATGCCTAGTTAGGATCCAACCCCAAGTATGTCTAACTCTGAACTTGATGTACATTCCACTGCACCTTGCAGCATTCTCTTGAGGCATATTTGCTGAAGGTCCAGAGTCTCAGGTTGTATGGTGTATGGTCTGATTAAGGCATGGGTAAGACAATGGGTTCTTGAATCTGTCCACCTCTTCCCTGCCACTAGCAGAGTGGCCTCGGGGAAATCATCCAGTTTCTCCACATCTCAGTGACCAATGATAATACCCACCCGAGGGCTTCCTGCGATGATCTGATGAGTGAACGTACACAGAACAATCCCTGCTGTACGGTAAGCATTCCATAAAGGTCGGCCCTTTCTGTATGAATTGACAGACTCCTTGTCAAAACAATATAATGAGATCATACTGGATATGACATTTTAATTAACCAGAAAATAAAACGGGCAGAAAAAAAAATCTGTGCCAGTGGTTCTCAGACTTTGGGGTTCATCAGACTCCACGGGAAGACTTGTTAAAACCCAGTGTGCTGGGCCCCACCCTCAAAGTTTCTGGTCCAGTACATCTGGGTAAGAGCCAGAGAATGTGCATTTCTAACCAACTTCCAGGTGATACTGGTGCTGGAGGGCAAGGTGCTACACCTGAGAACCACCCTATGCTAGACTAAGTGATTTCTGGTAGAGTATTTTCACCTAAACTTGAGGCTATATTGACCTTGGAGATAAGGCCTAAGTTTTGAGTCTTAGGGAGCAAACCATTTAATCTCTCTGACCTTTGGTCACTTATCTGTATAATGGGAATAGAATAAGATCATCTGGTTGATGAGGTGTTTGAGGATTAAAATATGAAGGTATTTATAACACTTTCATATATACAAATGTGAATTTGTATACAAATAAGACATGAAAAATACTTAAAGGTCATAAAATTTATACTTTTCTTACCATGTCTGAGACTCTGTTTAATAAAGAATAGAATTATGTCACTTGTATTCCAATAGTTTGCTGAAATAATTTCATTGTTAAACTTGAATTCAACTAACATTTCATAAATCAAGATTGTCAAATGTATTGGTTCCTTATGAACAAAGTCAAGTTTTAGAAAGATCTCACGCTTCACATACCTGTTAGGGAATTGGGAAAATTGTAGCTTGAATTCCATATTTTGCATAATTTACCTGAATATTAACATTTTACATTTCTAGGTTATTTTACATTTTTCCAAGTAGTTTTAATATATTATATAATTTTAACTCCACAGAATGTCTTCTAAGTCACTCATTAATTGAGTGATAAGTTTAAATGATGGTAAGACACAGATAATGGACTTAATTGATGTCTAAACTTTGTAGGTAATATATTACTCTATAAAGTATTTATTGAATAGTCTTTCTATGCTTTGCTAACCAAACAGTGAAACAATTAAAATGTGGAATTCCTAAAAAATTGGAAAATTGGAGTAGAGGATAAGAGATATTCAGATGGTTTTCCTTCATTAAGTAGTTGCAAACTCTCTCCGAAGTTTCATATATCTGGTTTCAGAAAACAGAACTTAAGTGAGGTTTGCTAATGATAATTTTTAAACTACCCCTGAACTACCACTCAGCAATTTAATTTTTGAACTACTTCTGCCAGTAAAATACCAAAAACGCAATTTAAAAAAATCACTTAAGTCCTGAGCTCTTCCTAAAATAACCTCTGTTTAATTACTTTTAAATAACAAAACAAGAGCAAGTTATCTCCATTATATCCTTATAAGTCTCCAGTGAATTAATTAGAAAATTCTGTTTTTGTTTAAGATATCCTAGTGGGAGACAAAACAATTAAAGGGTTTACAGCACTATGGAGTGCAATTAAAACAGAAAGCATTCACAACATGGCTGCTGATTTCTTTTGCAAATATTCCTTTATTCAGTGCATTGAATATAAGCAGAAAGCACTGTAAACTGAATATGCGTTTAGGCACTTTTAGCTTCGTTTTTTATCATTCGCTTACGGGGGACAAAAGAAAATAAAGCACTTTCTCTAGAGACAAAGGATGGTTGCATATTTTCTTAATTTCTTTCCCTGATTTTAAAATATTAAAATTTAAAAATGTTTTTATTTTTAAAATTTATTTTAAAATGTATTAAAAATCTAAATACATTTAAATTATTAAAATTTAAAATATTCACTATTTCCTACAGCATCCCATGCTTCTTAATAACACAATGTTTGGTTATCTTTTTCGCCAACAGGACTAACCGAGAACAGGTACAGTGCAGCAGAGGGAGATGAAATCATATGTTATAAGGGGTCTTCATCACATCGATAGCTTGATCCTTTGGTATTCCTTCTGCCTAATTGTTCTGTTTAGATATCAAGTAACTGCTGAGACTCTGTTGTAAGTCTACGTGGGAATGAGAGAATTTTGGCTACTTGTACTTTTCCCCAGTTAGTTTTACCCATCACCTCCACATGGCTTTGGTTCTTGCGCTGGGGGGCAGGATGAGAAGCCATTCCTTGACTGAATAGCTTACACAAGAAAATGAACCTTGGCTGAAGAGAGCCTGGTTCAGAATTCCACTGGACTGGGTATTTTGCAATGCAGAACCAATAACTTATTTTTTTTATGAGGCCAATATACAGAGGAAATCTTAAATATTAGTGATCTTCCAGAGTTCACAGTAGCAAGATTTCAGATATAACAGAGTCCTAGTCAAGGAGGGCTGTTGCTATCTTTATTTTCTCAATGGACTGGCTTACTATTCTCTCTCTCTTTTTTTAATCTTCTCTATGCTGGTCAGAGACCCAGATGAATATAACTTTTATATTACCTTTCTTACCATGCTATACTGTAATCAGTTACTTCTTTCTTCCAATGACTTTTGGACTTTATAAAACATTTGGAAAAGTTGTCATGAGCATAGAAACAGACTTGTCTTCTTCTGCATTTTACCTCTAGTTCGGTCTTAACCCTATTGGACCCAATTCTCCCTTTAATACCAAATATTTTATAATACCTCATCTCTTATATTTAGATAAAATTCATTAAAATATAGCCTATTTACATACATCATTTTGAAGGAAAAGATCAATATAATGTACTGCCCTAACTATATTATGAAGGACAAATAAAAGAGATTTATAATAAAGTGATACATGTATCATTACACACATGATGTTCAGATAGGAGACATATTTATGAACGAGTCAGATGTTTGCCTCTCCTTTTAATGAATAAGGCTGGCATGAGAGAAACACCATGAGCAGAAGCTATTCTGGACAAGAACAGGGAAATGAGATTAGAGGTCTAGATGGATACTGAGTAGCACATCACAGGACAGTTTACTTCATGCCAATCATCTGGAAAACCAAAGACGTCCCCACAAGTTTCCAAAACACTCTGTGGCAGGCAGAATGACCATGGTTGAGAACCATTGTTCTCCTACCAAAATACTTTCAAAATATTTGACGATTGAATTTGCTCATTGAATATTAGTGTTTAAGTCAGCAAAGTAAAAGGAAGAGTGAATTCAATTCCTGGCAGGGGTCTTGCTCCTCTAGATCCCTCTTCACATGGACAGAGATCTGCAAAGTCTGAAAGTGCCATGCCTGTGCTTACAACTTTTCCCTGGTTCCTCATCACACCTAGAACACGATCATGCCCATGCATATTTGACATGACACGCAGGATCTCTGGGACCCTTTCTATCTCTTACAGGAAGCAAATCTGAACCACCAGACCAGACTAAATGTTTCCCAACCTCTGGAGTTCCACAGTGCCCTGCATATATCTCTAGACACGCTTTTCAGATGAATCAGAGATCTGTTTGTTTGTGTTTGTCCTACTATCCTGATCCCACAACCTATCACTACAGTATAAACTCTCCAAGGGTATGGACCATACTTACTGATCTTCGTATTTTTAGCAATAATCTGTTCAATGCCACACACACACACACACACAAACTTTCTCTCTCTCTCTAGCTCAGTACACCCAAAATACATTTTGTTAAGTGAATTAAAATAATTGATTGTAGTATAACTTATTTAACAAGTATCCAAAATGCTTTGTGGTATATATCTCAACATTGAAAAAACATCATTTTATTTGTCTTACCTAAACTCGATTTATTTCTGATGCATTTTGAATGGTTTGCTGAGTTCATGGAGATATAGGTGCATTAAAGAGTTGGTGCTACAGCTCAGAATTTTACCACATAATGAATTAACATGAGGATTTGGTAATAGGACAACTTAAAAATATTTCTGCCTAATAGAAAAAACAACGGTAGGGGGGACCAAACTCAACCGCCTAAGCAGACCAAGCGATGGTTCTGCTGTTAAATTTGGTTTTTAACAAAATGTTGAATTTAAATAAAACTGCTTTTCTAATAGCCTCTGTATCCCTCAGGTCAATGAAATACATTTTCCATTAAGGAGAAATATATGAAATGCCTTCTTAGAGTTCATAACTTTTATCTCAAAGAAAGGAAGTAAATTCAGGATATTCTCTGAGATAAAATTTTTGTGGTATGACTTTTAACTTATGCTACCTATTTTCTCTACCTAGGTGATTTTTTTTCCCACACAGAATAAAGTGAAAAAAAATTAAGCAATGAGTACTAGAAGGAGGTATTCAATAATAATGAGTTTTCTGATGAACAAACTGGGAAGTTGGGTATTAAATAATAAGAATACTACTTTTACAAGTCTCAATGAATGAATAATTCTCAATTAAATAACTACTCAGTGTATCTGTTACGCACTCGGCTTTTCTCTATTCACAAGTGGAATATAAACTTGGTCGTGTTTTAGCTAATCCTTATTCAGTGCATTATAAGGAAACAAGCATGACAAATGTTTTGAGGCTGTGGTCTCATTATGTCAGCATCATAATGATTTATTCACTTGGTGATCAGAATGATTCAAGAAACTGTCCCCAACTTCATTACCCAAAAGGAAAGGGAAATAGCTTCTTAAAAGTCCAATTTGGTAAGTTGCTTCTTTAGAGGCAATTTTAGAAATTAAATTAGAACAGGAGGGATGGACATTTTTTTCACACATGAATCCAGCCAGGTATAATGCGGTCCTATGGTACCAAAAAAGTAGACTTGATTTTAAGTGAATTAGCTGATGGTTCTAAATAGCTTATTAGAGGGATTCAGTCTTTACAAGTTAGTTAGCATCCACTTGACACTAAAATCAGAAATATAACAAATAAAAAATAAATATAACAAATAAGACCCTGCTTACTTACAGAACTTTAAGACTGTAAAGGCCAGCGAATGCTCCCTTGGGAATGTATGTCAAAGCATTTCCGGCAAGACGTCTGTGGGTTTCAAGGGAGAAGAGAGACAGTGAGCATAGTTCTCTTCATGTGGAATTCATTTAGTTGTTAAGAAATGCAACAGAATTTTGTTCAAACCACAAATGCCAAAAACAACTGTAGAGAACTTTGTCCTGATATATTTTTTGAAAAACTTCTGTAAATTTCTAATCAAAAGGCTGGCAAAAGAAGTGCCTACAAAGAAATATGATAAATTATCTATTTTTACACTAAATCATTTAATAGCTTAGACTATATATGTAGCTCTCCTTTCTAAAAAATTTTATACAAAAGTTAGCGCCGTATAATAATCTTCAAAAATTGTAATGTCAAACTGTGATTGTCACATGATTTTTACAGTTTTTCTGTAGAAGTCTAAATAAATCAGATAATCAAACATAAGTATATTTCCATTACAATTATCCCACAAAATACCCAACTTTCTTGCTAAATCTGGCAAATAAGAATGCAGACTATCACAGTCAGTTTTTTCTTTTTCTAATTAACATATAATGTATTATTTGTTTCAGGGGTACAGGTCTGTGATTCAACAGTCTTACACAATTCACAGTGCTCACCATAGCACCTACCCTCCTCAATGTCCATCACCCAGTCACCCCATCCCTCCCACCCCCCTCCACTCCAGCAACCCTCAGTTTGTTTCCTGAGATTAAGAGTCTCTTATGGTTTGTCTCCCCCTCTGGTTTCGTCTTGTTTCATTTTTCCCTCCTTTCCCCTATGATCCTCTGTCTTGGTTCTCAAATTCCTCATATCAGTGAGATCATATGATACTTGTCTTTCTCTGATTGACTTATTTCACTCAGCATAACACCCTCCAGTGCCATCCACGTTGTTGCAAATGACAAGATCTCATTCCTTTTGATGGCTGCATAATATTCCATTGTGTATATATACCACATCTTCTTTATCCATTCATCTGTTGATGGACATCTAGGCTCTTTCTATAGTTTGGCTATTGTGGGCATTGCTGCTATAGATATTGGGGTGCACATGCTCCTTCGGATCACTACATTCACAGTCAGTTTTTTCTAAACTCTATCAGAAAAGGGTAGAGTATTTTAATCAACGGTTTAATTGGAATTGTATTTCAAAATGGTATTATGCTTAAAAAATTGAAAACAATAAAGAGTGTTCAGTATGAGAGACATTAGTAAGGTTTATTTAGTAGAAAGTTTTGACATCATTAACTGGTAAAATTTAAAGAGTATATAATATTTTTCTAAGTGGGAAACAGTCAGGGTGAGAACTTACGCAAAAAGATGGACAAGGTGTGGTACCGGAAGTACCTGGTTCAGTACTTTTTTGGCAATCACATCAAAGCCATAACCTCAGGTGTTAGATGGTTCCACAAAATGGAAAATCCGAGAACAACACAGTGACTCAGAAGAGCACAGAACCTTTTAAGGAGCTGATCACATTGTAGAAGGGTGGGTAAAACCGGCAATCAAGACACCCTCATGTTTCCTTGACAGAGATGGAGGTTGGAGTAAAAGGGTGGAGTGGCCCACTCGGACTAGTGCTTATTCCTGAAGGGCCAAACAGCCTCAAATTTGTATTTTGATATTATCTCCAAATGAGAGATAATTCAGTTCCGCTGAGCTCCACCGACGGGACTGAAATAAGCCATTCAGCATACAACTTCAAATATGTGTCCCAGGGCTAGTCTGCACCACCACCAAGCTGTGAGTATTGAAATAAATATTATCTCACAAGCAGCACCTCTGAATAGCATTTTTGGTATGTGTATTAGAAAGCATAATTTGCTCGATCCAAATTAAATTGACTTAAAATGAAAATGTATCACAATTTTTGTAATCTTGCTTTTATTTTTTTTTTTAATTTTAAAATATATAACAAGAGACTTGAATCTGCCAAGAAGGTCTGCCTATTTCGGGTCTGCACCACCAACTTGCTGTGAGCTGTTAAGTAAGTTTATACTTCTGAGCTTCATTTTCTCACTAATTACATGAAACAGTAAGATAAGGTAGCTACTCAGGTCCCTTCTAGCTCCTGAACTCTAGGACTTCTCTCTCTCATCTTATGTTTACTTGTGTTTGTGCCTATTTTCCTTCTCTTAACAAATATAATTTTGTTAAGATTCAGATAGCTCTTATATGGTACTCCTCCTGCCTTCCTCATGGTGCCTAAAGACGTCTTTCTCAACCTGTAAATAAATTTAGTGGCTTGGGATAGAATTAAAAAAAAGAGAGTAGAAAAACAACAGATTGCATTTTCTACTCTAGTAGAAAAGTATCATTTTATGAAAGCTTTGTTTTGAAACATGTTTGTGACACTGGATTGAGGGGAAGAAATGTATAGGGGTCAGACAAGTTTGAAGGCCACTAGCCTAGAGCATAGTAAGGCATTCAATAAATGTATGCCCATAACATGGAATTCAGCTAATATTTAACCAGGGTGGTTTCAGAAGTGTTTTTTTTATTTCCTATAAAGTTGTCTTACTAGAAAACCCTCTTTAGACTATCACAACTGGCCTTCCATCCAGTCTCCCACACTGAATCCCTCCCTACGCCCACTCATTCTGTGTCCACCACCATCTTTGCAAAGCCAACTCTGATTATATCACTCCCCTATTCAAAACCCTTCACAAATGAAAAGAAATGCAAAGTCCTCAGCTTCCTCTCCATAATTCCCTGATCTGTGTTCTATGATGTAGCTCAATGAAACTATGAGGCTTGCTTTTCTTAGCTGTGCCATCCACCATCTCCCTTCTGGTCCTTTGCTCTATCTAAAATGTTCTTCCTCCTCTCCCTTGCTGTCTCTCAAAGCAATTTCATTTCTTAGCTTTCCAAATGGATGGGCCAGCTCTCTATTTTGAACCACTTTGGTAGCACTTTGTGCCTCTCTATGGGTTTGCTGGCTACCTTGCGTGACAGCGTGTACCTGTCTTGTCACACACATTCCCCTGAAAGTGGGAATTCTTTCTGTATCCATTATAGGGCCTTGCATAGTGTCTGAAACAGAATAGGCTGCTCCAGTAGTGTCCAACTAATCATTTGAGTAGAGATGACTAACTGTCCCCGGCATCCACTGCCCCCTCCTTCTAGAATAGTACCCCCTACCCTGAGTTTTAGCAGAGTGTGTGGTCACCCAGCTAGAGACTACACTTCCCAGCCTTCCTTACATCTAAACGTGGTAATGCAACCAAGTTTGGGTGTGAATGAAAGTGAGGTGTGAAAACTCCCCTGTCACCTCCTTAGAAGGAATCTGCTTACCCCCAATTTTGTCTATTACAGGAAATTCCTGCAGAAGTGGTACTGGTGAGACAGCACTAAGGATTCTGGTGTGGAGAACACTCCACCGAAGGCAAAACAAGGGCAGCGAAAGAGCCAGAAGGAACCCGAGCCCCTGGGTGACTTTAGGGAGCAGAGCGGTCCCCTCGCCCTGGCGTCCTCTTCGGATGAGTAACAGAATCAGTGTGATCCCTTGTTGCCCTCTGCAAACAAGTCCGTGATCGAAGGATTATGTAGCTGGCAAGGCTAGTAAACCTCTGCTGTTCGAGACCTTTCTAGATGCCGGGCTTCAGGAGCCAGGTTTGCAAAACCGTTCCAAACTGCCACATCCACTCTCCTCTCCTCATCTCCCTTTTGTCCTTATATCATGAGCTTGCTCTTGGCACCCCTGAACGCTCACAGCCATTGCATGTTGCTGTTTCGAACAGTCACGCTAAAGTCGGAAGACGTTTATTTTATCATTCCTTCAAGCAATCTTTGCAGATCCGACAAGTATTGACAGAGGGCCTGCCCTGTGCGGGTGCTGCGGTCGGTGCAGAGATGCAGCAGTGATCCCCAGATGGGTAAAGACGCTGACCGCACGGAGCTCCCTTTCTAATGTGGAGAGACGGTCATTAACGGAAACACAAAGGAAGGCCACCACACAAAACAGACTCTGAAAAAAACATCCAAGGCGAGGGGATGAGAGCAATGTGGAGGACAGTGGGCGGTTCTTTCAGATCCGATGTGCAGGGAAGCCTGTCTGCTGAGTGGGCATTTCAGCAGAGGCCTGAGACATGCAGGTATGTATGTGAAGGGAAAGTCGTGCAAGAGCCCTGCACTGGGAGTGGGCCTGGGGGGGTCCCGAAGCTGTGAGGAGGCCAGCAGGGCTGGGGTGGAATGACACAGAGAGCGAGTGCCGGGGCGGGGAGTGTGGAGAGGTGTCCAGGGCCACTTCACGCAGGGTTCTGGAGGCCACGGGAAGGACTCTGGCCAGGAGAGGGGATGCGATCAGACTTCTGTTTTAAAGTGGTCCTTCTGGGGGTGCCTGGGTGGCTCAGTTGGTTAAGCGTCTGCCTTCGGCTCAGGTCATGATCTCAGGGTCCTGGGATCGAGTTCCGCATCGGGCTCCTTGCTGTGTGGAGTCTGCTTCTCTCTCTGTCTGCCGTCCCCCCTGCTTGTGCTTTCTCTCTCTCTGACAAATAAATAAATAAAATCTTCAAAGAAAAATAAAGTGGTCCCTCTGATGGGAGCTCTTAAAGGGGAGAGTGGAGTGGAAGCCACAGGGGTGACCGGAGCAGTTCAGGTGGGAGATGCTGTGGGAGATGCTGTTGCAGCGCCCCAGGGCAGAGGTGGCCAGATGTGGTGGGATCTGGTGCAGAAGAAAGAAAAATCCAACCAGGCAACCCACTAGGGGCAGGGCGACATGTAGGCAGCCAAAAAAGAGCAACATTTTACATTTATGGTTATATTATCTATAACGCACGGTCATTTGCGTAGTTACCCAAAGTACTACGTGTAACACTGAAGTAATGAACTGTGTGTGACTAAGAGCTGTTTAGTGAATTAAGACAGACTCAGGCTTGGTTGATGACCACATATGACTTAACTAATCAGACTGGGCTTACTAAGAACGGTTATTTTCGCCAAAAAGTCCCTAACTATCCCTGTTCACGGTCCTAACTTCAACAGTACATTTCGGAGTTCTAGGGCACAGCTTTCCTTCTTTTTTTTTTTTTTTATTATGTTATGTTAATCACCATACTAGGGCACAGCTTTCAAATGAATGCTTAACTCCTATTGCTGCTCATGTGTCCATTGTCATCACGTAGCTTCGATGGTTCCTGAGACGTTGACTTTGGAAATGAAAACGAGGGAGTAAAAACTTTATTTATTTTATTAGTTGAAATTATTGTTAGGGCAGATACTTTTCTGTTACATTTCCTGACGTCTAGCTTACTTCTCTTGCATTTTCTTTTCTGGGCAAGGACTTTCAGAGCCCTTGAGTCTGTATTCAGAACTAACCTGTGGAACCATGAACCTGTGTTATGAGGGGAGTTTGTCTTAAAGGAATTTATGATGTGCTCTTAGCTATTTGCAGGGCTGGTGGAAGATCTATCTCATCGACAAAAAACAACAGTTTAAGGAAATCATTGGATCCTTCTCATTTCTTTACCATGTGGGACGGTTTTAGTAATTCTAAAATTAAATACATATAGAGTATAGGGGGGAAATGGCTCTCAAATGAATACATGAATAATTAGAACTGCACACAAATCTTTCCTGTGACGATCTGAACTAACAAATCTCTGGCAACTATGTTCCAACCCCAGAGACCCACATACCATTTGTCTGAGAGTTGGATTTTTTTTTCCTGTTTCTAAAATTATTTCATGGGAATATCTCTTCCATCATCTTCATTTCTATAATAAGATACAACTTATTAAGGAAAACTTTTATATTTTTTATATGATCTAAAAAACGTGTTTATTCTTAAAGATACTGCTCCACATGTAACACTCAGATTGTCCCGCTGTTGTTAGTGTTACTGACTCAGCTACCATAAAAAGAAAAAAAAAATCAAGTTATAGTAGACACATGCCTCTTCAACTAAATCAGATGAGTAGATGTTTTGGTGTTTAACAACCAATTAAAATATCTTTGAGAGTCTATGTTTCTTTTAATCTCTATGATAGTTTGAATCTCTAAAGAAATCTAAAGGATTTTTTTTTTTTTTTTGGTAGCTTCATTTTGTAAAAAATGGAGGGACGAGAGCAAAGCAATCAGATGCGACCTCTAATTTCTGATTTCTCCCCTCTGGATGTTGGCATGGAGAGGGAGAAGCATGTGGGTAAAATGGAGTGTGCACGGTGAGTTCTAGGGGTGCTCGACCCTGTGCTCTGGCTGAGAGCCTCAGGAAAATTACTGTGCGGGGAACCATGCTCCAACGTGGGTTTCCCTGGCGGAGTTCCAAAGGCAGAAGAGCATTTGCAGAGCTAAGTGAGAGGGCCTGGCAAGTTCTACCAGGCCTCCTGGGTCAGTTCTTGTGAGAAACTTTTGCCTTGTAATTCTTAGGGTTTTTTTTTTTCCCCCTTTCCCTTTTTGGTTTTCTTCCTTCTCACCATTAGTGTACAGTAAAGCTTAATAAAAGTCCCTTAACTTCCCTGGGTCTCATTTCACTTATTCTTTTAAAATGATAGGTTTCTGGGGTGGGTGGTTCATTCGTTAAGCGTCTGCCTTTGGCTCAGGTCATGGTCCCAGGGTCCTGGGATCGAGCCCCGCATCGGGCTCCCTGCTCCGCGGGAAGCCTGCTTCTCCCTCTCCCACTCCCCCTGCTTGTGTTCCTTCTTGCTGTGTCTCTGTCTGTCAGATAAATAAATAAAAGCTTAAAAAAAAATGATAGGGTTCTTTCACAGAAGTTTTTTCTGCCCTCAAATTGTTTTTCTGTTACATGTGCATTTCCTACTTACCTTCATTCTTTCCCCTCATCCTCCCTCTACCCTCCTGTTTTCTTCTTGTTTAGTATAGGATTTCTTTATTACACATTACTAACATTTTATTTCATCATTATTTTTTACATAACATTTTTTTAAAGATTTATTTTTTGTGGGGGAGTGGAGGGGCAGAAGGAGAGGGAGAGAGAGAATCTCAAGCAGACTCCCTGCTAAGCATGAAGCCTGACATGGAGCTCCATCTCACCACCCTGAGATCATGAACTGAGCCAGAATCAAGAGTCAGATGCTTAACTGACTGAGCCACCGAGGTGCCCCTATGTAACATTTTTTTAAAAGATTTATTTATTTATTTATTTTGGAGCGGGGAGCAAGTGTGCGTTGGGGGAGGGCAGAGGGAGAGAATCTTCAAGCAGACGCCCTGCTGAGCATGGAGCCCAATGTGGGGCTCAATCCTATGACCCTGAGATCATGACCTGAGCTAAAACCAAGAGTCCGACACCTAACCGACTGAACCACCCAGGTGCCCCCCAGCTCCCATGTAACATTTTAAAAGCATTTCCCATACTTCATATCAGGAGGTAGATCAGAGATTATTACACTCCATATTTTGTAGGTAAAGATACCAAAGCTCAGAAAGGTTTTATGTAGCTTTCCCAGTTTTATTTAAATGTAATCTAGTCTTCTCTTAGGGAGCATGGAAGTTATGTAACAGCAGGGCTGCTTAAATAATCAGAGAGAATGAACTTGAATGTGATAACCCTTATGATTTAAAAGAAGACATTTCTGCGGCGCTTGGGTGGCTCAGTCTGTTAGGAGTCAGACTCCTGATTTTCTGCTCAGGTCATGATCTCAGGGTCGTGAGATGGAGCTCTGAGTTGGGCTCCGTGCAGGGAGTCTGCTTGAGATTTTCTCTCTACCTCTTCCTCTGCTACACCCACTCTCTCTAAATAAATAAATAAATAAATAAATAAATAAATAAATAAATAAATAAATAAA